>NC_136936.1:43223340-43228340 GCF_949987615.1 Pollachius pollachius
GTGTGTGTGTGTGTGGGGGGGGGGGGTGGGGGCAGTGACAGCGTTTAGGATGAACAGGGGGACGTCTCTGGCTTACAGCCAGACCCCCTGGGGGCTGCTCCGTGGAGGATTGTGAGCATGCATGCGCTGCATGTCTTATTACATAGGCCTATCTTAACATCTTAATGAACATCTGGCCATCGGGGGGGGGGGGGGGGTGATCTATATCTGAAGAGAGTTTGGATATAACATGAGAGTTATGGTTTTCGTCAGATTCTTCATGAATTTCTTTTATTTTTTATTCTTGTTTCCTCTACTATGAAGAGTATCAATCAGGAGTTGATATTATTTCGTTGGAATCAATCAAAAAGCACACACTTTAGAAATTCAAATGAAAACATCCATACTTAATCAATAAAACATAGAACAGAGCCCTGCATCATTTATGCAGATATAATTTACGTGAACAAAAATTACAGTGGAAATAAATGCCACATAGTTTCTTCTTTCATGAATAAATCACTACTCTATGAATTATTAACACTTTCCTATAGGCATAAAGCAAAAAGAGAGTCCCTGCTGAATTGTTAAATGATTCGGCTCCAACTTGGACTATTATTCAAATTACAACTTACATGACATCAGCTGATGTGAAGTGGAAGGTCGGTTGATCAACCAAACTACATATGTGTGTTTCTAAAATAAAGTGGAACACTATATAATATTAATGGCAATTTAATCTACAGCTTAGAACACTATTACTATCAATCTTTGGTTGAGATGTTCTTATAGCAAAAACGAAAACAAAAGTGTAACACTATAGCCCCATGGCATCAACCGCTGTTGTTTTCGAGGTTACTGATATATATGTATATATTATTATTATTTATTTTTTATATGTATTTTTCCAAACGCATTTAGGGGCTTTCTGCTGGGGTGGGGCTCTCCCGGGCATAGCGCCTCTGTTAGGGGAAGGCGGGGAATAGCGCGCTTCGGCCTAATTTACAGTGTTTCTCATTGACACGCGTACACTTGTTTGGGTCGTTCACACCCGACAGCACACACAAACACACACACACACAGACACACACACACACAAAGACACACACATACACACATATAGAAACACACACAAATATAGACACACACACACACACATACAATCACACACACACACACACACACACAGACACATACAAAGACACACACACATACGCACATATTGAAACCACACAAATATAGACACACACAAACACACACACACAGACACACACACACACACTCACACATAGACACACACTCCCAAACGGCTTGGCGCTCCGATGCATTGAGGCGCAGCAGTACCTTCACGGGCGGGCGGAAGAGCTGGGGGGAGGGGGGGGTGATGGTTGGTGTTTTGGGGTGGAGGGTGGGGGCGTTGCCTCAGTGCCGCTGGTGGAGAGGGTGGGTGCAACCTGCAACCAGAGGATTAAAGAGGGCGGGGATTCAGGGGGGAGGAAAGGGTGGGGGATGTCACAGTTTCTGCTTTGCCGTTAGGGGTGTGGTAGTCCTTAGACCCCGCCCCTAGTCTGGTCCCCGCTCACGGCAGTCCTCTCTGTTCGGGCTACGTTGACATGATGCCGATTTTATTTCTTCGTTTTACTTTTTTTCTTTTACCTTACTGTCCGTCATTTAAAGGCAGCAAGGAGATGCCACTGTGTAAACAATTTTCTACAAGACATACAGCTTAACCTTTGAATATAGCTGGATGGGGGGGGGGAGTGATTCTTTATGTGTCACAATTGGCTGTCATGAAATGTCACAAAAAGTAGAGAATAAAAGACATGGCATTCGCCCTCCCGGGTCCTCTGGATGGATCCCAGCCAGCTAGCGGTGGCTAAGGCTGGTTGGGGCGATGCGAGGATGACAATACATTAGTTGTGATAATTGCCTTGCCGGATTTGATCTTTTGATATGTAATAGCCAGGCCTCTTATATCCATTGCGGTACTTCAGCTGGCAATAATAGATCTTCACACCACTGTTATTAGTGCCGGTATTTTCTGGCAAACGCTCTCTCCCATTCCTTGTCTCTCTGTGCGGTGACCTTTAAGACTTGAAATCCTGCAGGTAATTATGTAAAGACGCCTACGCGCCAAATCACCACGATGGAAATAGAGCCGTCTTCATGTGAGTCACAAGGCCTTTGTTTTCCTCCATCATTTATATATTTATTATACTTCTCTCTCTCTCTCTCTCTCTCTCTCTCTCTCTCTCTCTCTCTCTCTCTCTCTCTCTCTCTCTCTCTTTCTCTCTCTCTCCCTCTCTCTCTCTCTCTCTCTCTCTCTCTCTCTTCATACCACTCTCTCTTTCTTCATTAATTAAATTCTCTCTTTCTTCATTCCTCTCTCTCACCTTCCATCTCTCGTTCTCTATTTCTGCCTCTCTCTCTCTCTCTTCTCTCTCTTCTCTCTCTCTCTTTCTCTCTGTATTTCCCTTTAACAGTTTGAAAGCTCAGTTACATTCAGTACTGATATCAATATCTTTGCTGAAAAGAAACACCCAAAAAACTAAAAAGGAATCTCCTAAGAATTAGGACAGAAAACACCTGGAGAAAAATCTATAGGCAAACCTAAACATCCATACCGTCTCTACGTTCACAGAGTCTGACGGTGTGCGGGTGTGTGTGTGTAACAAGATGTATGTGTGTGTATGTGTGTGTGTCGGGGGGGGGGGGGGTGGGGAGCTACAGGAGCTAAGCCACTGGGGGAGCAGAAGAAGGGGCCCCAAACTCAGATGACATTTGGAGAAAAAAAGGAAAAGAAAATCCATATGCGTCCATGGCCTTTCAGGAGGTGGCTTCCCAGGCTGCATGGGTGGTGGACGGGGGGACAGGGGGAGACGCAATTAGTTTCTTTTGCTGCAGCGCAGTCGGGGAGAGGAGTGGCTCGGGCGAGCGGGGACGGGACGGGGGGTCAAAAAAAATGTCACCGCAGGCATCCATTGTTTGGGTTTCTTTTTTTTTTCTTTTTGTGCCCCCTCCCAAACGCTGACCTCCAGAGACAAACGGCCCCGGCCACTTAGGTGGAGCCCCGGGCTCCTGCTGGGACTTGCGTGAGCTGCTAGACCCGCTTCCCGACGGGAGGGAGACATCCGATTCCGATGCAGGGTGAAGGACCCTGCCGGGGCCATGGGCCCCTCCCATCAAGGCACGGAGAGCTCAGGAGGAGCTGTAGCGGCGGCCCTGGCCGCAGGATTCAGAACCAGGCGTTTAGAGGAGAGCATGATGTGTGTTCCGTAGCAACGATTTAAGCAATGGTATGGATGTGTTAAATGGTACACAAGTGGAGACGGTTGCTATGCAAACCTACAAGAAACTGTTTGATGCATGAAAACCACTGATGATTCTTTCAGTACTTGCAGTACAATGCTGAGTATAAGAGATGTGATGCTGGTGTGTGCGACTGCACCTTATATATATATATATATATATATATATATATACACCAGTACATATGTGTGTCTGTATATGATTACCTTTGTGTCTCGGGAATCCAAAGACCCTTTCTGCGGCTGCACTTTTCTATTAGAGAGACATGACCAACAGAGGCATTGGTTGTAACTGGGATTTCACTCCTGCACCATAAATCTCGGTGATGTATCGAATTCAATCTGAGTTGTTGCCCACTTGCACGTTTGCAACGTTGCTGTTGTTTTTTTTTTGCTTGGCTCTTTTTCATTTTTTTAAATCACATGCTTCAACATCCAGCAAAACAGCTTTATAGATCCAGAGAGCACCGCTGTTTAATTCACAGCCACACCTGCGCAGGTATATTTCTTCCCTTAATTACCTCTTCCTTACACACCCCATGGAGTGAGAGACCCCAAATGGGACAATTTATTACATCCGTATATCTCTCCTGCACAAGGGAGGCCATTTCATTTCCCCATTAACTTGCACACACACACAGTGGGAACCCAAATAAAAAGAGGAAGGTTGTGTTCTGTTCCGAAGAACCGAAGAAGGGGAAAAAAAGGACACAGAAAAAAGAGAAAGAACTGAATGCGACATCAATACCGCGGTTTTGCCAGTTAAAGATGCAAGGGTAAAGAAATTGCACGCGTGCAGAGAATGACCACTGAGGTTAGCTCCAGCATGGATGCGACAGGAAGAGGGTACTAATGAATGAGATCCTAGAGCCGCGCGTGTGTGTGCGTGTGCGTGTGTGTGTGCGCATGTGTGTGTGTGTGTGCCGCACACTGGGGAAGGCAATAGCCATATGCTGTCCCAACACATCTCAGCGACGGCAGGTCAGCGAAGGTCGACGAGAAATGAGCTGGCAGGCGAACCGCGGACACACAGATCCACACTCCAAAATCATCAAAGACCCACGGGCTCCCCTGCAGTCTAAGACAGTGTGTGTGTGTGTGTGTGTGTGTGTGTGTGTGTGTGTGTGTGTGTGTGTGTGTGTGTGTGTGTTAGGGGGATGGGGAGAGAGAAAGTGCCGTGTGTTTAATAACACTGAAAATAACAGACAATGACCATGAGTTTGAATGGACCTGCATAGGCATGTGTGTGTGTGTGTGTGTGTGTGTGTGTGTGTGTGTGTGTGTGTGTGTGTGTGGTTGCTTGTGCATGTGTGTGTGCGTGCGTGTGTATGTGTGCGTAGGTATTTGTGCTTGTGGGTGTGTTTGAGTGTGTGCATGTGTGTGTGTTTGTGCGTGTTTGTTTCTAAATGTATGCATGTGTTTGTGTATATGCGTGTCTGCCATGTGTGTGTATGCATGCATTAATGTCTGTAGATGCTTGTCATTGTTAATGTGTGGTTGATGGGTGCTGCAGCCAGCATACTCTGTGCACTACAGACTGGGAGCTGTCGGATTTCAATTTACAACCATTAAACTGAACCAGGTTTTTTTCCTACAAAAAGTGGACTGGAGGTGCGAGATTGGTGCAATGCAAGAGTGAGATAAAAAATGTTGTAGGACTTGTTGGCTCAGCTTGCGCAGTACCCCCACAATGAGCTGAACAACACTCTAATC
>NC_136936.1:43233340-43464234 GCF_949987615.1 Pollachius pollachius
GTGTATGTGTGTGTGTGTGTGTGTGTCAGGTGCGTGTGTGGGTCTGGTATATGTTTGTGCCTGTGTGTGCGTTTGTTTTTTGGGGTGTGTTTGAGCATGTGTGTGTGTATGCATGTGTGTAGTTGTGTGTTTTTGTATCTGGTTTTAGAATAGATGTGGACCACCCCCCTTTTTGATTAGATCAGACACTAAATTCAATCATTAAACACCACATCTTTATTAAAGCTGTTTCATTGTGTAACAGCAGCACACACTCATTTCAAAATAGCATGCGAAGCATAATAATAATAATAGCAATACAAAAAAAGACCAATAGAACCGATAGGGAAGATTGACTGACAATGCGAGCAGTGTCATTGAGTTAGCAGAGATGAGCTGCAGATACTGTTAGTGCGGCTGCTCTTCATGAGATGGTAAAATACTGCTCGGTCCTGACAGCTACCACCTCTCGCTATGATACCGTAGCGCTGCCTCACATGTTGCTTATGCCACTGAGGTTAGCTTTGATATCGCAGGAGCAGCCGGCGCTTCATAGCAACGGCACCCCATGTTGGTTTATATCTCTCTAAGCTGTCACCTGACACACACACCGTACACACACACACACACAAACACACACACACACACACACACACACCGTACACACACACACCGTACACACACACACACACCGTACACACACACACACAACCACACACAGACGCACACACACACACACACACACACGCACACACATACACAGAGACATGCATGTGCACAAACTCACTCATTCACACATACACACAAATAAATGAAAATAAAATAACAAAGGTGAACATAAATGATCCTGCTTGAATTTGGGTAACAAAGTATTGAGATGTTTGAGGTGTTGAGCAAACATGTTGAGTGATCAAGGTTAGTCAACGTTAATCATCCGGAATTCTCTTTTAACATCCAGGACTTTTGAAGGGGGCATTTTCGTTTGGGGATTAGATAATATCTTGTTTTATAATTGTACTTTTAACATATATATATATATATATATATATAAATATAAATATGCAATATATAAAGCTCCTTTGAAAATGATGTAGGTCACCAGGGTCCATCTGAAGTACCGGTTGCTAGGCAACGCCGTACACATAACCGGTCGGGGGGGGGGGGGGGGGGTGGGGTGACCTCACCTGTGGTGCCTCCCTATCATCTCCCTTGAAAGTCCAACGGAAAATCACTAGAGCGATGGATAGTGTTGCGGGTGGATAGTACCCAGTGGGTCCACCGGCGAGGAGAAGAATGAATACATTAATCAACAGTAATGGAGGGAAAAACACCAATGGTAACAAAAGCACATTATAGGAATGACCTCCATCTATAGAGATCAGCCGCCTTTAAAAGAAATCTTCTCTCTTTCAATACGGAGGCCGGGGAAGAAATGATGGCATCTCTCATCGTATGGAAGACATTCAATATCTCCATGTTCTTGACTCCCTCCTTGGGCCCTCGCTTTAGTCTCTCATTTATTTATTTAGCGTTTATTCTTTTCCCTAGAATGAACCGCAGGGGGTTCAGAGGTCAATGTGGGTTCGCAGACAACTCAATGAAGATGGAGACGATCGAGTCCACACACACATACATGCACGCACGCACACACACGCACACAACCACACGAAAACAAGCAGAAACACGCACACACACACAAACAAAATCATATGAGCCAAGTATGCATATATTTAAGCATCCCCCCTCCAACACACACACACACACACAGAGACACACACTGTCCCCAAGGTGGGTCAGCGTTGCCTAGGGAACAGAATGGATCGGATACACAGAGAGTCAACTGGACAGTCAGAAGAATGGCAGGTACAAGATATACGTGGAACAACGACACAATTATGTTTTTTGGAGGTGTGTGTGTGTTTGCTTGTGTGTGTGTGTGTGTGTGTGTGTTTATTTCAAACTGCGGAGGGGAACATATTTGCTGGGCTGCTAGGGAATCTAATAGGATTGTGAAGTGTGTGTTTGTGGCAGTGTTTGCGTTGAAGTGTGTCTGAGAGGGAAGGCGTTGCAGTGTGCATCTTACAGTGTGTGTGCTGGCGTGCATGCATTGAAGTGTGGATTGAAGTGCATTCTATGTGTTTGGAGGGTGTGCCTCAACGTGTGTGTGTGTGTGTGTGTGTGTGTGGGTGGGAGTGTGTCGAGTGTTTATGTCGGACTGGGTTTGTTCAAGTGTTTGTGTTGGACTGTATGCATTGAGGATTTTGTGATGCCGTATGTTATATATTATATGTGTGCATCAGAGAGAAAGTGCAAGTGAGTGTGTTGGAGTGTTTGCATGGAAGAATCTGTGTTAGAATGTGTGTGTGTATGTCTGTGAGTACGTCTTAGCAGTGTGTGCCTCTTAGTGTGTGTGTGCAAAGAGAGTGTGGACAGACTACATAAATGTAGAAAAACAGAAATAAAAACATTTTACATTCAGCCGGTGTAGCGTGGCCCCTCGGTCTTACATGATCACATTACGCAACTTGATTTGGAATCACTTTGGAGCCAGACGGCGTCCAAACCTTTATTATGCATTACAATTCTGGAAACTTTGAACACCGGTGCCAAATTGCTCCAGCCTGCTTCTGTTCTGCTGCCGAGACCCGACCATAGCGGCGACAAGCGAAGCCGGGGTTAAAACAGGGAGGACGCGCCATCCGTCGCGCTTCCTATGTCTGCACACTGCCAACGTCCCCTGACCATCCCCCCCCCCCCCCCACCCCCCATCTTCTCCTCCTCCCTCCTCCCCAAAAGACAAAGCGGACAAGCTGGAAAAAAATTGAAATAGGCTAGGGGAGTGGAGTATGTAGACAGCATTAACACAGGCCTTGTTCCATGAACACCTCCCGCTCTCCCTCTCTCTCTCTATCTCCCGCTCTCTCTCTCTCCCTCTCTCTCCCTTTCTCTCTCTCTCTCTCTCTCTCTCTCTCTCTCTCCCCTGTGATCTAGGGCTTTGTGCATGGAGAAGATAAACGGTTTGGAGCTGCGTGGGTTGTACTCCCTCCGGAAGCCCCCAACAATGCCAAGATGCCGACAGTGTGTGTGTGTGTGTGTGTGTGTGTGTGTGTGTGTGTCTGTGTGTGTGTGTGTGTGTGTGTGTGGGGGGGGGGGGGGGGTCTGGGGTAAGTTTTGTGGTGCTGAGAGGTGGGAGAGGGAGAAAGTCAGCGAGAGAGAGGGTGGAAGCTGGGGAGTTGGGAGAGCGAGGGTGGTGGTGGTGGGGGTGGTGGTGGTGGTGGTGGTGGTGGTGGTGGGGGTGGTGGTGGTGGTGGGGATGGGCGGTGTTCAGGAGATGCGCAGATGCCTGTGGACCTCAGAGACCTTCCAGAGGAAATGGAATGGAGGTGCCCCCCCGGGTGGGGCTGGCATCGACCAGAGCGACCCATCCCCCCCGATACCGTTTGCCATTTTCCTACCGCGGCCCGCTGAGAGCCGCTGCCCCCCCCCTCTCCCCTTCCAATCAATGGCTGCCGTTTTGGCTGGCAGATCTCCACTGGCTCACGGAGAACACGGCCGAGGTAATAAATGCTATCAGCCCCAAACATGATTAGCCTGAAATGGTGACGGCTCTGCCCCAGTGGACCGCTTCGCACAATCGGCCGCTCGGCTCCGCCTGTGAGTGTGTGTTTGTGTGTGTGAGTTGTGTGGGCTTGCACCAACATCTGTGCATTCGGTGGGGTCTTTTTCTTCCGGTTTTCTTTTTCTTTCAACGGGGGGAGGGATGTCACTCGTCCTCGGAGCGACTTTAAGGGGCTCCGGCGCCTCCCCGGTGTGGCTCTGCCAAGATCAACGTTATTGCAGACCTGAAATCAGGAATTGATTTCTGAGGCCGCAGGCCCAAAACGCTCCCTCCCACCGGGGCCCCGCAGCCTCTGGTGATGTCTGCAATTTCAAATATCAAGGTTTACCCGGTAACCCAGCTCCACCGAGCAGCGCCAATACCCAGCCCCCCGACGCCCCCCCCCTGCTCGCTGTCTCTCTCTCTGTTCCCACTGACGTACTTTTGGCTCATTAATATACATCTACATACTTTTTCCTCACCATCTGTCTGACACTGAAAGTGTGTCAACGCATAGGCTTATACGAAAAATAAATGTGTGCATGCGTAAACCATTCTCTTGTGTGTTTTTTTATACACATTCCGCATAGAGTGAGATTTTGATAATTGGTGTAGCTACGACGCATACATACACTCCACACTCAGATCAACATTATTTTAATCCGCCCGCAATCTATTCCTCATCGAATCGCGTACAAAACAAGAACACAAAAAGAGGTTTGAAGTGGGGACACAGAGAGAGCGAGGTACTGAACAGAGGACAGAGGGCAAAAGAGAAATGAAGGGCAAAGAGAAAGTGAGAAATGTAAGTCAAGAACAGTCAAGATATTATTAGACTATCGCGAGCGGTAGAGCTGCACGTTGACTCTCTAGGCAGTTCTGCACACTATAGGCTATAGTTCCACTGCTGTCCTCAATTTGCTGTTTGTGTGTCTGGGGATGAGCTGCACTGTGCGGTATAATGGCCACATCTTTGGTTCAGTTTTCCCCCTAACATTTTTGAAGGAGTGGCACTTTTGCAAATTACCAAGAGAACAAAAAAGGATACTGTTCTGAAAACAACACAAAAGCTATTATTCTGATCTTTATCGAGCAGAGAGAAATGTTGAGTCTCCCAGTGTGCAACCGTGTTTTACTCAGAAATGTACAAAAGGTCAAGTTGGAATTTGACCCGGACAAATTTAATTGTTAAATGTTTCAAAAGTTTCGCTAGGTATGTAGTTGTGGGTTTTGCAGTAATGTCACTTCACAGTACTTTGCTGTGCACGTTCAAAAGAGACACCTCTTGTAAGTGGTTCATCAGGCATGAATATTAAAACATTTCAATGAATGGACATTAAAACATTGATAATGAATTCCCCTTACATCTCGTAGGGCAGGCGCTTAAAACCACCAGGACATCTGGTATTGAGATTCTTTGTTTTATTCAAAAGCATCATTTCCATTTCATTGAATCGATCTGACACAATGACATTCCTCAAGTGCAATGCATAAGCAATAAATACACATATACTCCTTGGTTATACGATGGGACATCACATCACAAGGATGCAATGATATACAGTTTCAAATAAAACACTGTATAACAAGAGGATGGTTGATCCTCCGATTGGCACATGCTGATGCATTTCTTATCGTATGGCTGGGGGTGTTATTGGAGCAGAAAGAGAGCGAAAGCCTTCCGACGGTGCAGAAGACACCATCCACCACCCACAACGTTTTTATCTCCCTCGATTCAGGAAACACACTTAATCCTGTTCAGCATCACAACCACACACACACACACACACACACACGTCAAAATATCGTCAAACACACAAACCGATTCACATATGCATACGTTTGTGCACACATATGCTAATCTCGCGCCTCTCCTCTTCTGATGTGACCAACGACAAGACAACCGCAGCCGAGCAAGGCATTCAGACAATGCTAACGAGAGCGCTTCCCGCCCCTGTTAGAAGCTAGCTCTTGATCTAAGGAATGCTGGCGAGCCACCAGTAGCGCCACCACAAGCCAAACACAACCACACAGCAGCAGACAGGCAGGGAGAGCATCTATCGCTATTATTAACACGCCGGTTGCTAAGCAGACATTTGCTCTCAATGTCTTTCGATGGAGCGAGCGGCTTCACTTCCTGTGGCGATGCCTCTATAACGACTGCTGGTCTTCAAGACATAGTTGCCTAGAGAAGACACACACTGTGGCTCCAGTCCATTACCTACGCTGAAAGAACATCCACGAGGTAATAGCCACTCATTAGTTGTATAAAAGTAATCAGACGCTTAATACATTCACACAACTATATAATACACACTCTGAATGTACTTAGCCACTATAACGGGGATTCTTGCTATATATACTATGAGCCTTATACTAATACTATTTATAATACCCAATATCACCCATATGGTTGACTGGACATGGAGGAGGACATCTGTCGGGGCAGGTGTAAATAAATCCCATTCCTTGTATGCCACATATTCAAGTCTGTACAGCAGAACTCTGGGCACAGGAGTTGAGTCAGGCAAGATTTCTGGCAGGTTTATCTGGCTTTGGTGGAAGATAGAGATGGAACGGGGAGGAAGGCGAGGAAGGAATAAGAGAGGAGAAGAGAGAGGGAAGGGAGGGGTAACAGTTAGAAGTGCCACAGCTATTTTAAGTGGTGTGAAACTTTGTGAAAAATAGCAGATGCAATGCCTCCTCGCTGCATATTCAAGCACACTTTTCCATACATTTTTATTCCCCTCCCCGTAGAAAAGTTCTGACATCTACTTGACTGTTTGAATTTGTCTCTCTCGCCTTTCTTTTTTTTTCTTTTTTTAACGGGAAAGGAGAAGCAGTCACTTTGTACATCTCAGAAAACTTGGGGGCAATTCTTTTTCCCCCGCTGATGTATTTATCAGTGATGCAAGTCTCTGAACTTGACAGAGTGTTAGGCCTACTTGAACGCGCACTATCGCGGGCAGACAGCAAGCGGATGTCGCACATCAGAAACGATCATTTGATGGGCTCACACAACGAGAGGCCCCACTCTGTACGTCGACATACCACCAACGGACAAAACAACGTATGGCAGGCAGTCGCACACACACAGACGCATGCACACACACACACAAACACAGATACATACATACACACGCACACACACATACATACATACGCACGCACACACACATACATACATACGCACGCACACACACACACACACACGTACAAACATTCCGCGATGTATGCCTTTACACCGGCAAAGAGACCCTAGGGCAGGTTGGGGACGAATAGGTGCCGGCACGTTGTCATGGAAACAGAGACGACCGATAAGCCGTACCCGGGCGCGTTAAAGCACTTTCCCAGCCACATTTCTGTTTATGGAAACGCCACAGGATCAGCCAGCAGTCAGTGATCAAGCAGCGAACAGCTCTCCTGCTGAACAGAGCTCATTGTGTGAGAGGAGATGATATCTCAAGCTGTCTCGCGTGTCCACACTTTTAGAAGAGCAGGAATAAAGTCCAATTTAGACCAGCTCTCTCGACACTCTTGACACGTGTCTCTCGACACGATACATCCTGGTTCACTTCCGTCTACGGCTTAGGGTTTTTGTCATTTCTATATTAACGAGGCAAAGTATGACAAGTTATTGTCAATTATGCAAATGTTAACATATGCAGGTGGACACAAAATGGAAAAGAAAATGCGCAGAGTGCAAGTCTGTCAGAATGACTTTTCGGTCAAATCAGTGTAAATCATGCAATCAGTCCAATATCAAAGATGAGGCTGGATTACAAAGAGAGGGTTGCAATTAAAGCGGTAACCTCGAAGATTACTGTTTCGTTCTGTTTGGCGACATAAAGTGATTGCAGGTCTGTTTTTGGACCTCGCTAACCAGAGATCTAAGACAGTGTCGACCGTGAGACGTCAGTGAGAAGTTTAGCATTACCGGCGACGCTAGCAGGCCGGAAAAGATTTTCCGCGGGAATGTCACCACCGATTGCTGGTTCGTAACATACATAATTCAGCAAATGCATCATTGGCCATGACTCAATCAGCATTGTGTTACCTCATTTGGTGATAGTAACTTAACGGGTATCTAATTACCTGAAAATCGCATCGGCTATTTCAATCAAAATGTTTTACGAAAGGTTGCAATTCATTTAGAACAAATAAAATAAACAAAAATCATAAAAAAACGTTACATCTCGGTTATTGTTTTTTTCATATATAGAGAACACACTTAAGATTAATAATGCAATCAATTAACCTCTTAATCAAAATGAATAAGTGCAACCACAATATCGGGGAAAAGTATTGCAATGCTAATCTTTTCCATAATCGTGTAACCCTAAACAGAGCAAAGTTTGTTCATTCATAAGCACAAGGTGGGCGGTATTTTCAATCCGCAGCAAGGATTTCATTGGAGTGACACAGAAAAGTGGCCAACGCAGAGATAACCGTGATTATGTGAAGAGGCCAGCAAAATATCTACATTTACACTTTGGAATGTGTCATTATAGGGGTGAGGTAACAAGAATTTAAATGTTAAATTATTCTATGTAAACGTGTCTACATATTCTCTCTGTCAAAAAATGAAGTCATTCAAGTCATGTTTCTATAATGAAATAGACTCAGAGATGAAAGTCGTTCAATATTAAAACATTTTTTACATTTTGTCAGAATAAAATGCGAGTCTCAAGTGGCTTTACCCTTTGATAAAAGGCACTGAATGATGAGCAGGAATGGAAAAGTGACAAGTACCCATTCAGTGCTGCACTTGATCAGTGTAGAGTCCTTTGGTGTGATTACTAATTATTAAACCTGCACTATGTCACTTTTTCACACCAGCTAACACTTTTGTTCAAAATGATTTGAAATGACGGTATAATATTAATAAAAATCCCATCCACTGCTCCCCCTTGATTATTTAAATGGTAGCAGTTGATCACATTACTTTTGGCCATCATTCCAGAGGCGGATAAATTAAATGGATTTAAATTTATTCTTTAAATGTTCATCGTTCAAATACTTTTTCTCATCCAAAGTGATGGCTGCAGTGAAGAGGTTCTAAAATATAGAGATGAGATTGCATCATTTTCATTGTCAAATCCCCCCCCAAAAGATTTCAAGCCGACGTTATCACGGGGACCTATAAGCAGCAGTCAGGTGTTCCATTTGAATGTGTTTATTGTCATCCATGTTACAGTACTAAAGTAAAGGACATATAACTACATTTATCATGTACATATCAGTTCCATATCCCCAGATCACATCCACTCCCCTAGTCAATTACTGACAATAGAAATGCTTTAACTAGGCAATTAATAGTTTTTAATTTGAAACATAATTCTTAGCAGAAAGAGCACTAAGAAAATGAACACATCGAAACTGGTTCCTTCTGCTTTGAGTGAAGCTACATTGTTATTCTATTACATTTATACATTGTGTGTACAATATATGATATGTGTAATTGCACTTTTGACCAGGGGTTTCTACAAGGTAGGGGACAGTGAGGAATTACATTTACACCCATGTAAAGGTAAACAAGCATTGTTTACATTTGTCCACAATGCTTTTTTATTTGTTTAGCTAAACCACAAATGCACAAGGAATACAGATGAGTATGTAAGCTGATGCGAGACAAATAGCACTAACATATGAGCAGATAAATGGTGTGTCCCCAAATTTTCAACTTGCCAGATTGAACGCTTACCCTGATGAAACGAGTTGTTGAGGAAAAGGTCATGATAAACACAAGATATCACTGTAAACATAAATAGCGTCATTATTTTGTCAGGTACGGTTAGGTTGGTTTGCCAAAGACAAGTGATTGTTCGCTATTTAGCAAACACCTTAGGCGGGTGAGAGAATACAAGACAAGTCTTTAGTTAAAGACCTACAGAGTTGTTGTTACACTTTGACAACCTCTGGGTGAAAACGGACAGTTAGGTCCGTCTAACAAATAGTGGTATGGTAGCGCACACCGCGGTCAACACAGACATTCCTGTCCTGTTTTTCTTCCAGAGCAAACCAACCAAACACCAACCTCACATTGTCTGGTCAATACTTTAAATCCCAATGCGAAACAGACGGTTTATTTGTCTCCCCTCCAAACAGAGGGGAGGGAATAAATACATTGACAAACATCTGTGGTGACCCACAATGATCGCAGTGCGCCATTATGCAATAGCAACAATAATAACAATCAGAGCAACAAAGCACGCTGCTTCCCTATATTCTTTATGGATGGATTGGTCAAGCCACCACCTCGACCGCAACACAAAAACAGTGGCGTTTTGCGCAGAGTTCGATATGAAGATATATCCCTTAAAAAAAGAAAAGAAAAGAGAACCCATGCAATTCTTCCTGGGGGGGGGCTCTCAGAAGAAGGAGGTGTCGGAGGAGAGGGCCCCGGCCAGTCTGAAGTCCTCCCTCATGAGCACACAGAACAGGCGCTGGGGCAGGGCCTTGGAGTACGGCGCCGGCCGCGGGACGCACGTCCTCAGCAGGATCTCCCGCCCTGCGGGGGGCGGGAAGTCAGGCACGTTGAGGCCACCGCCCATTGGCTTCCTGTCGTCGGCCCCGCCCCCTGGACGGACCAGGTCGTCGTCCATGGGTGCCAATAGGGCTGCCTATGTTGGGGTGGGCAGAGACATTTTAAACTCACTTTATGGGCCACGCACAGACGCATAAAACCAAGAGATTTGCAAACGCCGAGGTCTACGGGTGTTCGTTAAAGCCTCCTGAATCGTTGGTACGCTGTACACATAAAGCAAAGGGGTCCACCGGGTCCGTCTGTCGAAATGGCCAAAGCAAATCCAGGCAATAAAACATAATCCTTCATTGATTTCATCAATTGTGTTCATAAAGAGGAGGGGGAAATGAAGGTAAAAGAAGGATTTGCCAGGTTTAAGACTAATGAGACATGGATTGCACGGAAAGGGTGACAATTCGATATGGGGAGACTTGCTGGCACACCATGCGTACGCCACTAGCCTGAGTCACACCAGACATCTCGGGTACAGAGCTGTGACATGCGTACCTAAAACAGAGCGAGGCATGGTTAAAACATACTTTTTTTAAGGGTGGATAACATGGCCCCAGTAAAAGGGGAGCTGGCTCAGGTTTGTACCTGCAGTGTTATTTATTACAAATGAAAAACAAAAGATTAAAGCTTTGAAACAAAGCTTGAATCTATGATGACACCAGGATTGGTGTTTTGGCAGGGGTTTTGATACAAAACTGAAAGATGTTGTTCCAGCAGGTATTCTCTGGATCAATGGAAATACAACTGCACCGAGATAAACTTGGAAAAAGGAGCCCTTGCTTAGGGATAAAGTAGCCCTGCCAGTGTAAATGATGGTCCTCCACTTACAACCCAAAACTTCCCTCCAGTTCCAGGTCCCGTCACCACTGTGAAGACCTACACACCAGAATCCCCAAGGATTGTTATCCGATTGCTTCAATAATGGCCATTAGGGACAGTGGTTAAAACAGTTATTAAAGGTTCAGGAATGAGAACTAGCACTACTACAAAACTATTGCTACAAAACTAATGCTACAAGACTAGCGATCGGTCGTAAGGGCAACAAATATACTAGCATTTGCTATGTTGGACGGAACGTCCCGCTAAAGCAAGGCTATGGTGAAGCTCTGCCATACAAACCTCCATGTCACCCAGAAAGCCCTGATCCCCCCGCACCAAGGGTCCAACAAGAGAAAACGAGGGCAACAAAGAGCAGAGGGGTTAGCTTGAGAGGGATCAACCATTCTGGAGGACAAGGACAATCCTTCCTGGGACAGGGTGAAAGGGTACTTTGGGTGTAGTTGACGGTGGGTGGAGGTCAGCTCGGTGAATGGTTGGTCAAATTTAGGAAGGAGCGAGGGAACACCGCTGGTTTCCATTGTGCTCTCAGAGTCCAGCTCGTCTGAAAGGGACTATTCCTTGCACCATACAATGACACAGAGGGTGGCCAACAGGGACTGCAGCAGTCTCTAGCAATGTGCTCACAGGGATTCGGCTTGTGGAGTTGCCCATATGGACATGTCCGTGAACAGATTGGCTGCCGGTATACTTTCTGCAAACACTCATGCCTGAACTGGTTCGCAATTTCCTATATTTGGTAGGGATTGAGATCATGGATATGTTAACTTGACGTTGTGCCAAAAAGCCTTCCTAATATTAATTTAAATGAAACTGGGTCACCCGGGGAGAAGGCCCTAGCTGCATTATGCTGGGCGTTCTCTAATCCTAGGATCACCGCTCTGTGACTCGAGATTCTATCATCATCACTTATTTACAATGGATGTCCCATTAGAAACTGGCTGAATGTTAAAGGATCTTTAAGTAACTGATAGGCCGAGCCATGTTGGTTTCTAGGATTTATATTATTTTCAGGTATTAAGCCAATAGTAGCAGCACTTTCCTTCCGTACACTACAGCTCTGCTCCGAGTTAGGTCAATGCCGGGCTAGAGAGCTGCACTCAAGAAGACCAGCATCTCAGGGTTTGTGTTTGATGCAGAGCACTTTGGCTCCTGCCTTGCTTACTCTTGGAGTGGAGGATCGGCTTCACCGATTTAAAAATGAATACAATATATGTACCACGCATTAATCTGGTGTTGAACTTTGATCCGAATACTTTTGTACTAAAGCTGTGTTTGTGAAATTGAAACATTCTTGTTTTTGTTTATCATAATGTTATCTAACAGCTGGCCACAAGTTGGAAGCCGGTCCCCCCGAGGTTGGAAATGATTATTCTAAAACACACGCAATGAGCCAGTGTGGACTTTTGCGCTGTGCCAATTAACTACACTAGATAATTGTGCCAATTACAGTATCTAGTCTTTGGATGAAACTTCTGACCTGACTACAAACCTCAAGTCACAATCATTATGCAGACGTTCTCTGTTGGCTTCGTAACCACAGCAGCTCCAGAGCCCTTCCATTTTGCAGCAGACTGCTGCTTGTATTTGAAGTACACTACAAGCTTCGCACTTGAGTCTGTGTGCGCGCATAATCCATTGGGAGGGGTTTTAGTTCTAATAAGAGTGAGTGTATTAGTACAGAAATGGCCAGTGTATTTTCCCAGAGGAGGGGGTGGGGAGCAGGAGGGAGTTGGTCTAGTTGCTAATGGTTACCTCATCACTGGTGAAGTCAGTCAGCTTGACATGGGTGATAGGCAAGCAGCGTTAGGAGAGAAAAAACGACACAAACACAAAACACATGTAACACAATGGAGGTAGAACAACCCCAGTAACCAACCGCACACAAAAACATCTCCGCCACAGTAAGAAAAGAAAAAAAGTGACAGTAGGAAAAGGAAATAATTGAGGATCAGTTATAAAACTGACCGACGCCGTTTCGTTTACGTGAAACACGTTGAACACACTAATGATGAGCGTGCAATCGAGCCATGCCAAAGACTAGCAAGAGTCCAGAAGAGAGGGAAGGAGCGAAGCCACAGCACAGAGTTCTTCGTGTCCACTGTCCAAGCAATCTCACAGCTCAGGTTTGAGGCGGAGCCCATGCCATCAAATCCACAGTCTGTCTGACTGTCTGTCTATCTGTCTGTCTACTGGGAGAAACTCACCTTTATGCTGTGTGCTCATTTCACCTGATTTCCATATGCTTGGGATAATTGCTAGCTTTCTATTTAGAGTGTGGCAATGCACAGCCTATAATTTAATGCTCAGACATCTCACGCCGGAGAAAAGAAGCAAAGGGGTAGAAAAGTGATAGTGGAGGTGGAGAGGAAGAGAGATGGAGCGAGAAATAAAGAGAGAGAGCGAGAGATAGATAGAGGGAGAGTGTAAGAAAAGGGAGGGTTCTCTTTTCACACCATTGTTTTAACTGCGCAGCGCATGCACGCACACACACGCACACACACACGCACACACAAAGAGGCAACGGCGCAGCAGAAGGTGTGGAGCCAAACATTCACTCCCAAGATTTTTCTTCTTGCATTTCTTCGCGAAAACAAGAAGCGTGGCGAGGATCTGGAGCTGCAGGCGCCTCATTCATTAGTTGATGAACTATCGAATACAAAGTTACACCAGAAAGTAAAACTATATATATATATATATATATCAATGAAAACTCATCCTTTCAAATGTGCAGAAGACCAGCTCCTCTGCAGACACACATTATCCAAGTTCATGCTGGTTTCACCAGTTTGTCGGATGTGCATGAGGTGTTTATTCCACACCAGGCATGGCGGGAGCGGTGGAGGTTATTCTCAGACAGCTTGATTTCCATAACCAATAACACATGCTGGGCGTCCAGGCGCCAGGTGTGGACGAGGCTGGGGGGGGGGAGGCTGTTGTTGTGTTGTCTTTGCTGTCATTTCAAATCAGGGTATATCAGGCACGTTGAAGCACATGCGCGCACACACTGCCCTCGCACTGTTGCACGTACACACTTGCAAGCACACACAAATACGCACGCATACACCTGTTCCCCGACCCTTCTGCTGATTGTAACAGAAAGGCGGAGGGGGGTAGATAGGGAAAAAAAGGCTTTGCTTGTGTTTTTTTCTTGTGGTGTAGCCTCTTGAGCAAAGTCCTGCTCAGGAATAAAAATGTTTTTTTTGAAAGTTACGGTAAACTCAGCAATGTGAGGCTGCGTCGTGACAGTTGCTGCGGCAACGACCCATCCTAACTGCTGACGACACAGCAAACCGCTGAGTCCGACCCTAACAAAGTGAAGCCTCCTAAACCAACTGCCGACTGCAGTTTGCTTTTTCACCAGCCAGTCTCTAAATGGCAAAGGTCAAAGGTCTTCAATCAAATGGGTCCCGTCTGGGAGCACTGTGAGACGATGGGCCGTTCTGTGTCAAGGTTTAGCTCTCAATGTGTTCAGAATTGCTTTATCGCTGTGTGTGTGTCTGTGTGTGTGTGTGTGTGTCTGTGTGTGTGTGTGTGTGTCTGTGTGTGTGTGTGTGTGTGTGTGTGTGTGTGTGTGTGTGTGTGTGTGTGTGTGTGTGTGTGTGTGTGTGTGTGTGTGTGTGTGTGTGTGTGTGTGTAGCATCCATCCCAGCATTCATGGTAAGGGAGGCAGAAGTTACTATAAGGGATGTGTCCAATTAATCGACTAAATGATGCTGTGCTTGCTGGTCGGCACCAAAAGTACTCCTACAGTAGTAGTCGGTTAAACGTTTGGGTTTTTGGTGATAGACAAAATTTTAATGATTGCCTTGTCAACCCAAATCAAATATTTATGGAACATGTGTTAGTCCTACGAACAGTATTAATGCGTCATTATGCTGGACCATATTTGCTGTGTGGTATCTGGACATTTAACAAGACGTTAACATCAAACCGAATCATATTTTGTCATATAGAATAAAAGATTAAGCATTTCAAACTGCTCTTATGATACACGCAACATTTTCGTAAGACCAGGATTAGCCTCTTAGATTGCAATGTGCTCAATTTCATCTGATTTCTACGTGTATCTTTATTCTTCTGTTGGAAGGAACACCCCTTCTGATTATCTGCATGTTCTGGATGGCAGGTATCCCGCTCAGTGTGATCGTCCTTGGGTGCCAGGGGAAGGGCTGCGTGTGTAGGAGGTTAGGGTGCGTTCGGGGGTATATCGCTATACGTGCCTAGGGCAGGTGGGCAGTGTGTGTGTGTGTGTGTGTGTGTGTGTGTGTGTGTGTGTGTGTGTGTGTGTGTGTGTGTGTGTGTGTGTGTGTGTGTGTGTGTGTGTGTGTGTGTGTGTGTGTGTGTGTGTGTGACACGGAGGGGCTCTCTTTACCCTCTGAGAGCTGACAAACAGCTTGTGGATGATGCTGCCAGCCGGCCCGCGTCCAGCGCCCAACACCGCCACCTCGGGCTCCTCCAGCAAGGAGCTGACGAACCTGAGCAGGCAGCAAGACAGGCAGACAGACAGACAGACAGACAGACAGGCAGAGTGAGGGATGGGAGGGAGGGAGAGAGAGAGAGATGGGAGATTGTGAGAGAGGAGAGATACAGAGAGTGACATATAAGAAAGAGAGACAGACAGACAGAGATGGGGGGGGAGAGAGAAGGAGAGATACAGATAGACATGAGCGAGATAGATAGAGAAAGGGGGGAGTGAGAGACAGAGAAGGGGGGAGAGAGCAAGAGAGCAGGTAAGATATATATAGAGAGGGACAGGAGATGGAAAAGGAGAGAGCATAAAACAGGTATGAGAAAAGTAAGAATTTGAAGACGAGAGAAAGTGGAATATGACAAAGGAGAGAGACAGAAAGATGGCAGAAAATAATGAAAGAAGTACAGAGGTGATAAACAGAGAGGGGAGAGAGGAAAGGAAGAATCAAAGTACCGAGAACGGTCAGCGCAAATAGGAGGATGTTGTCAGAATCTGTGCCAAGAAAAAAAACCTGATTTAACAAATATCTAGTATCACGAATCAATCGATGACATTTAATCGCTCCTGTCTTGGCCACAATCTGCCCATTTGTGTAAAACAGGAGGATTTCTGACGAACACCCACACAGTGCTCTACCAATAAAAACAAATCACTGCAAGAGCAACCAAAACACCCCAACAGCACTTACCTTTACAAGTTGAGCCTGCCTCGTCCAAATTCCCAGTGTTTTTTTTTCTCTCCCTCTTTTACTTAGCAAGTATTATCCTATCCCAATTCCATCCATCCATCTCACTATATTAGCAAGTAGGGGAATCTGCAAATATGGCAGATTAAACCCAATATCCGTCAATGTCCAGGAGTGGGTAAGTAACGCTTAGCGTCTTAAATTGCAGGGGGGGGGATGAGTTCTGGGACGGAGCCGGGACTCAGAGCTCTCTACTGACACAGCAGCTTATCCAGGACAAGTGCTCTGGAGACGGGGAGAGAGGACGTCGCTCCGGGCCTGCCCTGGGTGTCCTCTTAATGAGTCCTAATGCTGTGTGTGTATACGTGTGTGTGTGCGTGCGTGCGTGCGTGTGTGTGTGTGTTTATACATATGTGTGTGTTTATGTGAGTGAGGGTGTTCCGTCCTGTTCTACGGAACATAAAAGGTATTTGTGTGTGCGTGTGTGTGTGTGTGTGTGCGTGTGTGCGCGTGTGTGTGTGTGTGTGTGTGTGTGTGTGTGTGTGTGTGTGTGTGTGTGTGTGTGTGTGCGCATGTCTACCAGAGATGCAGACATTGTTCATGTGCACGTGTGCGTGGGTTCTGGGACTGATCCGTACACTGTGTTTGAGTGTGTGTCATCTGAGTGTCGGTCATGATATCAATCTTATTTTCTCTTGAAATTAATCGAATGGAAATGTATGAAAAAAGTGGCAGGGTAATAACAAATTCTGGTCCTTTCATAACTGAAAACTTCAGGTTAAAGAGATTTAAATCTTAAGAGTTATGATACATTTAAAAACACCATTGCACACGGTAAGAAGACAAAATGTAATGTTGGTTTAAGACTTCTCCTAAAATCTGAAGAAGGCCGAATATTGTCAGCCTCTGTCTAAATTGGAAAACACAATGCAAATATTTGGAACACGCCTTGGGTTTTGAATACATTTGGTATGTATGTATGCACAGGTACACACACACACACACGCACACACACTTTCTTTGTTATTAAAGAAGGCTGACATGTGCTCCATGGCTCATGGTGACACTGGCCTCATGTTATATGGGACTTTAATACTTTTAATAAAAACACAATGCTGGTTTTAACAGAGGCTGGAGGTGGTGAAGGGCGGGAGCCATACACTATTACCCTTCACGCCCACACACCCACCCACATCTCCACCCGTGTCGGCTGACATATATTAGCTCCCCCAGGAAAAGAGAACGAGAAGTGAGAGCGAGAGCACGAGTGCAAGAGAGAGAGAGCAAGAGAGAGCGAGAGAGCAAGAGAGCAAGAGAGCAAGAGAGAGAGAGCAAGATCGAGAGAGAAAGAGAGCAAGAAAACAAGAGAGAGAGAGAGAGAGAGAAAGAGAGAGAGAGAGAGAGAGAGAGAGAGAGAGACAGAGAGAGGGAGTTGGAGAAAGAGAGAGAGGATCAGGCGCTGGTGGTAAAATGAAAAAGCAGCTTGTGATATTAATAAAGAGAGAGAAAGAGGGAGAGAGATCGAAAGAGAGGCAAAAGACATGGAGGAGTTTTGATGGAGTTAATGCTTTAAGGGGTGGGGCGGGGGTTCTGCTGGGTTAAGACCAGTTCAGATAGTGGATCTCCAAACCACAGAAACCTGCAGAACCAAAGAATGGACCCAGAACCCTACAAAGGGTCAGCTTTTGAAACCAGCAAAGTTTGGGAACATTTCGATTTGCCGGACAATGAACCACACCAAGTTGTGTGTTGGCTGTGCCACAATGAAGTGCGGCATACAACATTTCAACTGGCACTCTGAGGAACCAGTTTGGCTACAGCCATGTTGGCATTAAACACAGCCGAGAACAGACCTTCAGATGCATTTAAAATAGAATCACTCTAATGAAATTAGATTAAGCATTTCAAATGGCTCTTACATTCCCACAATATTGGTTCCGCCCATGTTTGGCCTCTTCCATTGCAATGTGTTTATTTTGAACAGATTTCTAGGTATTTCTCTTATTATAGATTGGTCTACAAAACCCGGGGGCTCGGAAGTTGTGACGCACACCAAGAGCTTTGGCTGCAGACTTTTCTGTTTGTTTGCTTCAGCTGGGCTCAGATCGGATGAGCGGCAGCCAGACTTCAATACACATACCACACAGAGTATAGCTGTAGCAACACCACATGTCCTTTATACCTGGTGGACAATACCTAAGGATGTTCTCACTGCTACGTGGAGGGCATCAAACACCAACTGATGGATGGCTGGATGGATGGATGGATGGATGGGGGGGGGGGTTGGACGGGGTGTGCGCTTGCATGCGTGGGACACTCACTTCTCCAGATCTTCGGAATCCTCTCCTGCCTCAGCTTTGCCTATGCCAAACTTTGCCTTGAGGGAACGGGCGCGGGCAATGACGGTCTCCACCGCCACCAGCTGACTGATGACTTCCTGTCAGCAGGGGAGAGCCGCGAGGAAGAGACACGGTGTTCAAGGGCATTGGACAATCATCCCCCTCAACATTGAATAAAGGAACACCATAGACCAGGGTACGCCCGTTTAGAGGGTTTGCTCGGCCATTAAGGTAACCCGGGTACTGATGTTAGGTCAGTTGAGAAATTGACAGACGTGCCAAATCCAACAATAACGTTTGACGAGATTGATACGTAATGCCCCAGCCGTTCTTGACTTATTATAGTGTTGTGTTGATTAGCATCCTTGTTTTGATTGGCAGCATTGAAGACACTGATGACTGGCTTGATACAAAACAAGACATTTGAGTATGTTTACGTGCATAAACATACTCATAGTTTTTGAACTGCCCGTCAATGATCTTTTGTACGAATCGATTTCTCAGAAAGATGTTTCCGCTCCGAAAGTGAGTTGTACTGTGTGCCATTGTAGGTCAATAATGTGTAAAGACCCAACATGCATCTTGTTTACGTGTTTGCGCGTATTTCCGGGTGAGTGCTCCATAAAAATCGGAATATCTTATTTGGATCTGATAAACTAGGTGTTGGGAAGCGGGAATTGTTCCGGGGAGAAACAGGGTCACGAAACAGCACTTTAGCCTTGTTGACATTAGGGTTGGGCAATATGCATTTTCTTACACCACTGAAACATTGAGGTTTGCGGCCCAGCCGTTTTGTTCAATTACGCGAGAGCGCCCTCATACAAGTCCCTGGCATGAGCTGTGGCGCTCTCTTCTGCCACAGGGTGGGACCAATCGTCTGCAAATCAGTCTTTTCCCCGTTCTTGTTTCATACATTATAAACCCATTAACAAATCCAGTATAAGGCTACTAGGCATGTTTGATTAATAGACTAGGGATGAATTATGACCTTCATAAACTTGCCATTCGTAACGTTGTTTAAGTGGGTTAGGCTAGGAATACAAGCCGAAAGGAATTGTTAAATCAGCGATATATCTGGCGATCGGATGCCTCAAACGGGGGGCTTTGAAAAGCAGTTCTACCAGGAGATGGAGCGACGACGCTGCCAGTCAGCTTGAGAACAGCATTAGCATCGTGTTTCATTATTCTGCTCCATACTCTGCATGAAGGCCGATTTAGTTTGAGACCTTACATTTTACCTTACTCATTTGTGCTCATCTCACATGCTGTTTAAGGTCTTGGAGTAAAAAAAAAGGAATCAGCATACCAGCACTTTAAACTCCCGCTTTCATCAATATTTATATATCCTAAGCTTCGCTCACACATTGACCTTAAAGCCATAAAGGACGGATTATTTGGGGGGAAACGGGGTTTTGGATCGGGCCCTCAACTTTTTACACAACCGGGATATACTGCTCTATCGGGAAATCCCCCATCCCTTGTTGACAAGTCTGCTAAGAAACCTGGAGTAAGCAGGTTACAAATGGGTTGGTAGTGTGCATGTAAGCGCACTGTTCGTCTGATAATTTGCATCCATCTATTGGCTAAAAGGCACTGAGTCGGGATCGAGGCCAAAGATAAGATGGGGTGATAGATAGAAACATAACAGGGACAGAACAGACAGAAGGGATTGGACTGACTTCTAGCTTCTTGTGGTCGGGGTTGGGGTGTCGTAGCTGCTTGCTGGCATGAGAAGTGGCCTGCTGGACGGCTTTCTTCACTGAGGGGATGTCCTCCAGGGACTCTGAAAGAGGGCAAGAAACCTAAATGAGATAACATCATAACAGAGGACGGAGATAGAAACACGGAGAAACACAGAGAAAGTCTTCCGGGCATGTTGGCCTTCTGAATATTCCTATGTAGGCTATTGGCCTTCATGGTCTTCCTCTTAGCATTAAACTTTCATAGGTTCTCCGTCCCTGGTGCTTAAATTGTGCTGCTCACTTACCTCAAGCTGTGAGGTATTAGAATAAAAGAGCCCTTCTAGCATTTCCAACCAACCCCATCCTTCTCCAAGGCAAACACCCTTAACCCCCCCCACACACACATCCACCACCCCCACACACACACACACACACAGCCCAACCATCCCCTTTTCTCCCCACACACACTCACTAACCCCCCACACCCACACCTTGAGACAAACACACAAACACACACACCTTTAAAACACACACACACACACATCTTTAAACACCCACACAAACACAAACACTGTTAATCTCACACACACACACACACTTTTAAACACACACACACACACCCACCCTCCTCCTTGAGCTTGAGCACGGCAGCGTGCAGGATGCATGGCAGGAGATGCCGGGTCAGGTCAGCTGGTTTTTGGACTGACAGGTAGTGCAGGACCTGAGACAGCGAGAGAGAGGGAGGGAGGGAGGGGCGAGAGGGAGAGATACTGAATGTTAGACCTAAGCATTACTTTTTCTCCCTGCTTAAATTCTATGACCCTTTGGCTCCCCCCCCTCTCCCCCCCTCCCTCCCCCCCTCTCCCTCCCTCCCTCCCCCCCCCTCCCTCCCACCGACGATGATTGCAGAAGCTGTCATGGACCCCAGCGCGGTATTTGACATTTCTAAAAGCCGTTATTCTTTTGAGTAAGTGGCTCGCTCGCACACTTTTGCCTCCCCCCCCCCCCCCCCCCCCCCACCCTTTTAAGTTCCGCTCGCCGCACGCTGCAGCCCCAACACCACCAGACCGGCCGTAGCGGAGGACTGTGCTGCATCCTAATGCACCGCCTCGTACCTCCGAAAACCCACCGCCAGGGTCATCTGTTCGCCCCGGACGTGTAGGAGCAGATGGGCGGGGGCATGGGCGGGTGGAGGAGCGTGGGTGATGAGGAGAGAGAGAGGGTGGACATGATGGTTGTACGGTCCCCCTGATCACAGCCAAAGGCTGCTCTATTCCTGAGCTGCCAGGAGGAGCCTGTGGAAACACGGACGGAGGGCCTCCTCTCTCCAGTGGGGATCTGGAAGGCAATCAGCGGCCAGAGCCCTTCGACCACAAACCAGCCCTAACCGCCGGGTAGAGATAATCTAAATATGCAGAATATAAAGAAATCAGTATTGAAAAAAATGATATATACATAATTAGATAGAAATAAACCAATATATATGATTGTAAATCAGTACATATATATAAATATATATAACTTTATAAATATATATATTAATTTAAATAAATAAATAATATAAAATGATATGTATATTTATATATATAATTATATAGGCCTATTTATATAAGCGCAGTTCTGCCATCTATTCAGAGGGCAGCTTATTAGAGCAAGGAGAGGAGGGAGGTCAGTCCACCACAGAGGGACAGAGGGGGGATGGGGGCGGACAAGGGGGGGGGGGGGGGGGGGGGTGGGGGGGGGGGGGGGGCGAAAATAAAAGGGGAAATATTCAAACCAGCAAATTAATTCCGAACTAAATCCTGCACCTGGAGTTTCCCCCCAAAGAGCAGCGCTGGCGTCGCCGGTTGGCAGACAGCTGAAGGACAAGCCAGAGCCGAGCCAACCGAGGGGTGGCTGCTGACTTTCAAGGCTGGCCAAGGTCCCCCTGAACTCTAGGTAAACTCTCCAAGAGTGGAGGGGGGGGCAGTATTGTAAGGGGGAGGGGGGTTAGCGGGGACCCTTGTCACGGACATCTTGTGTTCTGACCCACTTAGGAGTGGGCTCGGCTTTGCTGGGATAGGCTGGGGGAAAAAAAAGAGAAAAGTATCTGGGCCGAGCAGGCAGATTGCGACGGCACCTGGAACGGTGGGACCGTATCAGCACTTTCACGGTCGTACTTTGAACCAAGCGCGCGCATATGGCTGCTTTGCACGGCGCCGTGCTGGAAGCCTGCGCCGCCACTCCACAGAGCTTTGTTCCACGCTCCTTTTAAAACCTGCCTTTTTCCACGCAGGATAAATACAAGGGACCGAATAAGAAGTGAACCGAAAAGATGGGCAGTGCTTAATGCCACTTTGAAATAGCGGCTTTGAAGGAGAGAGGGCCCGCGCTGCCAGCGCTTCGGGGAGCCCGACTGGACACTGTTTAAAAGTTAAAGCCTTTTCCTGGCTTCTCCCCATGTGGAACGTGGCCATATTTTCTAAAACGGGCTGGCGAACAATTTCAGCCGGTACGTGGTATTGAGCACAACAGGCACAACAAGACTTATAAAGCGTTGCCCTCCTTAGATGACATGCATGCATTATATAGCCAACAAATACCCAAGGCTTCCCGCAGTGTCTATCACACTTTTTCCAACTATTTCTGGAAGGTGCACAGGCCTAAAGGTCACCCTTTTCCCCCAGTAAAACATGGGGAGCACGGACGGAATACTAAATGGCCCCTACCTGAGCCCAAGATGAAGCCACTGCCTACAAGAAAGTAATTGTAATACCCGCAGGATCAGAAGGAGAAAAAACACAATGATGGCCCAGTTCAGTCTTTAATACTATGCAGTGATCGGACGCTGGGAAACAGAGCACCAAGTCTCCCCAACGTCCAGATCTTGTGACGTCATGGACTAGGCTTTCAAATGAGGATGTGTTATTTTAAAGTGTGTTGTTCATAAAACACCCACACAAGACTTTCTACGACTGCGCTTATTAGCTGACATTGAGACACTTTTGAAATGGTCCTGACAGACCGGTAGATAGTTTTGTAGTGGACACATCCTCTGTGATATGTTACGGTTATTTCACTT
Source organism: Pollachius pollachius (assembly GCF_949987615.1). NCBI lineage: Eukaryota > Metazoa > Chordata > Actinopteri > Gadiformes > Gadidae > Pollachius > Pollachius pollachius. Next base: position 43,256,534 of record NC_136936.1, read on the forward strand.
TTTAGACCCTGTTGTCCATCACTTTAAACGGGGACGGATTCTCTTGTAATAAAAGGCTACATTGGCCAGTTCAACAGAGAGAGAGCAGGATGAACCAATTTAATGACACTGCAATGTAAAACCATGGAATGGTTCTTCTTCTAGACATTGGCTAGAAGAAAAACAACACTTTTGAGTCACACATTGAAACACATTGTTGCTTCTGGCTGTTTCATGCTCCGTCAATGAGAAAAAGAAAACAGAACTACAGGGCTTGGCCTTCCTATAAAGAAGATGTGCAGGCTGGCACACCTGGTTGATTCATGTGGAGAAAAACAGGGGAAAACGTTGCATTACAAAAACAAGCCGTCACTGTAAAAGTAGAAAAAAAAAGATGTCGCACATTATCTTTCCCCCCCACACCTTCATCATCCATGACCTGGGGGCCATGCCAGCCCACACCTTGCTCTTAAGGCAAGAGATCTGGGGGACGCTGCAGAGTGAAGCCCTACCTTCTCGGCCTCTTTGGTGTCGTCAAACAGCCGCTTCTGGCGGCGCGCGGGCACCGACCTGGCCGTGTCCCAAGCCTCGGCCCACATGTTCCCCGGGATCTTCATCCTGGCACTCAGCTCGCCCCGGAGCACGGGGGCGCCTGCCTCGTCCACCACCTCCTCCTCCACGTAGTCCCGGGGAGAGTACCAGCGCACAAAGTCCTCCAGGGAGCAGCCCGGGTTGGCGGCCTGCAAACACCAGGGGGGGGAGCAACGTGTGGGTGTGAATAGTCAAATAGGAAACCGTGTACGCCACGCCCCTGAGTCCTTCATAGGCGACTGAGTTGCAGGTGCTGGTTCACAACGAAGATAGAGATGCAAATTGTACATGCAAAACAGTAACTGTTGGGACGACACAAGCTCAAAATAACCTCGGGCTGATTTTGCATTGACGGTAATGTAGACAGACAGCCAGCTGTAGTTACAGAAAAGTGACTGCATCACCTGGAAAAGCTAGCGTTGAAGTTAAACAAGTCTTTTTCCCTTAAAACACAGCGTGCTCTCAGCAGCCATGCCTCCCCTTGGACTACATGGCGGTATATTTCTTTTCTTTCACCCCAGGCATTGCACACAAGGTTAATTGAAGAACATTGAGCGAGAGTTAGGCTAATGACAGAGGGTGTGTGTGGGTCTTGTCGTCCATGTGCGACTCGCGGTCCCGCTCGTCTACCGTGTAATGTTAAGCACAATCATTGAGCGTCGTGGTGTCACAGTACTTACGGCACAAGCATACAGACTTCTTCTATTCTCTGTGACCCTTCGACTTAAAGAAACGGTCGAAGGAGCACAAGAACCACCATACGGTGAAAAGGTTTCAGTGGCTTTGTAATGCAGGAGTTGGCCGTGCTAACTATGGCACAGGGTGCAGCCGTTCTATGCTCCAGCAATTTCAATGCACAGTGGACACCGCAGGGCATTGTGGGGCCTGGCAGCCCGTTTGGAAAGCATTCGGACACATTCAATTGTTCACACACTGCACTCTTGGGCAGCAGCGCCTGCCTAGCATACAGGGACAGGGCGGGTAACGATGCTCTTCTGTTTTTTTTTTTAACAATTCAATGTGAATGTTGTCTCTAAGTGCCGATTTTGGTCAACTCTCGAATTGTCGTGAGTTAATATCAGTTAGGAGGTGACCAATACAATATGCATTTCAAAGGCTACGCATAGATGGGCACGGGCATGCTGATGGTTCTGCTTGTCCAATATAAATAAATGAAATTAATGAGTTTGTGTATGTGTGTGTACGTGTGTGTGTGTGTGTGTGTACACGCGCGCGTGTGTGTGCATGCGTGCATGTGAAATGAAGGGAGCTTGTGGAGAAAATCATTGATACATTTTTTTCGAATTTCGGTACACTGTATTAAGCCATGTCACAGCGCAAACTCTACCAATACGCCCTCTTCCTTCCACAGCTATATGTCCTCCCTCCCCTCAGCATACAGGCAGAGAGACCGCCAGTCCCTGTCCCCAGCATTGAGGCAGAGAGACGGTCCTCCCACCCCTCAGCATAGCGGCAGAGAGACCACCAGTCCCTCCCCTCAGCATACAGGCAGAGAGACCACCAGTCCCTCCCCTCAGCATAGCGGCAGAGAGACCGCAAGTCCCTGTCCTGTCGCCCCTCAGCACAGAGGCAGAGAGACCGCCAGTCCCTGCGTTCAGCACAGAGGCAGAGAGACCGCCAGTCCCTGCGTTCAGCGTAGAGACAGAGAGACCGTCAGTCCCTGCGTACAGCGTAGAGGCAGAGAGACCGCCAGTCCCTGCATTCAGCACAGAGGCAGAGAGACCGCCAGTCCCTGCATTCAGCACAGAGGCAGAGAGACCGCCAGTCCCTGTGTTCAGCACAGAGGCAGAGAGACCGCCAGTCCCTGTCCTGTCCCCCCTCAGCACAGAGGCAGAGAGACAGCCACTCTTTCCTAGGCACTGTCCATCTCATAATGCAGAAAAGCGGAGTTGGCCGATACACATCAAGGCTGACAGCTCCATTAAATATAAGGCAGCCCACCCCCTGCTCCACCCCCGTGAGGCTGGCTCTCAAATTATTCCCAGTTCGATCAGGGCCACATCCACCCTCGAAATGAGATAGGAAAAAAGAAAACACACACCCTAGTGCAACATAGATGTTATTCTACTCACTCCTTTGACAAGTGAGCCAGTGTGTGTGTGTGTGTGTGTGTGTGTGTGTCTCTCCCAGGTACTATCAGGGCCATCTCCCAGTCCCAAAGCAAGGGTCCAAAAGTCTAGCTTTTGATTGTGTGTGTGTATGTGTGTGTGTGTGTGTGTGTGTGTGTCTGTCCGCCTTCATTCAACAATCACAGCCTGACACTTTGAGCTCATAACTGCACAGAAAGAAGCAGGTGGCTGCGAGCGTGAATGGATGTCAATAATGATCTTTATGTGTATGTGTGTTTGTATGTTTGTATGTCTGTGTGTGCATTTCTGTGTTGCGTGTGTCTGCGTGTTATCCATTAGGGACTGCCCTACCATGGCACATGTTTGCAACAAAAACATAGGAATGGGAAAGTGGTTGGCCTGGTTGGGAGAACTGGTTCAGTCTGAGACCACCTGACTAATATACCCAGCATGGTGTTTCTACTATTGTTTGACCTTTACATCATGCAACACGATGTAGTGTGTGTCTAAGCGTGTTCGGTGTGTGTGTGTTGGTTTCTGAGGAGCTTTCTTGTGTTCCTTCCGCAGGGTGTAATTAACCAGAAGGCTCGTCAGCAGCACAGAGGAGGGGGCGCTTGATGTGAGGAACGGTAGGAAGTGTGTAGGATGGTGTAGGGAGCTGGAGAGCAGGGAGGGGGGGATTGATGACAGGGTCTAACCCAGTAAAGTAGAGACAAGGGGGGGTGGGGGACAGGGGACGGTGGGTTGCTGTAGCCCCAGGAGGGGGTGAGCTGCTACTGCTCATGTCCCCCTTCAGGGAAAGATACAGCCTGTGTGCAGTGGCGAGGGTGTGTGTGTGTGTGTGTGTGTGTGTGTGTGTGTGTGTGTGTGTGAGTGTGAGAGTGTGTGGGTGGGTGGGTGTAAGCGTGTGTGTATGTGTGTGCGCTCATGCAGTCGTGGCAGCAGGGTACAAAAGAAGGAAAAGAAAAAAAAACTGAAGAGGCCTTGGTGGATCATTCAGGATGCTAAGGCTGTCATATTCTGGAGTTGCACCATTCATCATAGCCATCCCAGTCGGCCTGGCGCCCAGAGGGAGCTGGTAATTAAAGCCAAAATGCCAGATTATGCTTGGCTAAGCACAATTACAGGCATGCACCCTGCTAAATTTAGAGGCCATTCTCCCTGCTTACGGGGGCCCCATATACCGCAGTACCTTACGTGTATCCACAGCGTTCCCGCATCCTCGTTTAGAAACCCAGCCACTGCTGAACTTGAGGCTTCTCAGGTAGGACACGCCAGAGGAAAATCCTTCCAAAGTAGAGCGTTCAGCGGACACTTTAAACAGGGCACCGTAATGCGACAAAACACACGCAGGAAGAATAATGGAACGCTGTGGCCCCATTTGACGTTGCGAGGAAACGCTATTTGTCAAATGCTAGCTCGGGAAAAGACACCAACAGGCGTGTGTACCCCCTCGGGATCGCCGCAAATGCAGCGCGGTCAATGTTCATTTTGCCAAGTAAAGTTGGCTGAAGTTGATTAATCAGAGAGAAGGGTACAGTCCAACCCGGTTAGCTCGGCAGCAGGTTGCTTAGCGAATCACTCCCGTAATTAATCAACGTGGCTTTGGGTGTCACTGCTCTAAAGGAACATCCTTTTTCTTGGAACAGAAGTAGTCTTCATGTTTAGTTCAACACTCACCATGGCTATATAAAGACCTAATTGTTAACGCAAGACGAACAAATTCTGGTTCATCGACACTCGACTTCAGACTGGTATTTGTTGACAGGGGATAGATATTTTAATGAGACTTGTGAAAAGCCAATTAAACTACATTAGCAGTACATTTAACTTTTCCTTCCCAGAGTTAGGATTAGCCTGGACATGCCTTTATGAACATGATATTAGATGATGAAGAGCCTGATTTACCAATATTACAAGTGTTGGTGTACAATGACACCTGGCGAGGTATAATGCTTCCAAACTTACACAGCTTAAAGTGTCACAACCACAAAGACAGAAACTACTCGGTGAGCATGAATCATTTTAGGCAGCTTACACATTAAAACACTATGTCTAAGAGAGCCGACTGCACGACATAGTGTTGAAAACGTATTTCGGAGCTTCCTTTTTTCATTGTGCTTTTAGAAATGTCTAAATTGTGGAACACAAGGCGAAAGCTCGGGACTCGTTCCTGCGAAGCGCGGGTGATTTGTAGATCGGTTGTCGCGTCACAGTTGACTAGTTAGACACAGAGAAGTCCAGAGATGCCTTCTGTTAGGTAGACAGGATGCGTTTTGGAATGTAGAAACTAGAGAGACTAATTAATACTAATACATTCCTTCAAAATGTCCAAGTTTGAATTGATTTTGTTACATATGGATCGATCGTGATGCCGCCAAGCGATGCATTCCAATTGTAAAACACTCAAATCGGCCCCCGATGCGCATCGGTGAATCTTAACATCCCTAATGTTAATGAGGACGCATTAGTAGATAGAGACCAATTAGGCGATTTATTTCTAGGACTCATCCTAATCAATTTGAACACATTTGCCACCTGTATTCACAATTACTCAATCATTTAGCGCACGCCCGCTATCAAATGTCAATAACATGTTTATTGGTAACATTTCTCTTCTTAAATGCCCAAAAAATAACATACGGCCTATTTAAACCCCGAATGCGTAACTGTCTGACACAAAGAGTTAGCATTATAAAGATCCACACTGAAATCAGAGAGACAAATGTTACTCCTGGAGAAAGTTGGCTGCTGGAATGCACAAATGAACACTTGCATTGATCGATACGAAAGCTGCAGGAACGAGTGCAAATAATTGCCTTTGTTATTAAACTGGAGGGAGGGGAGTGTCGCCTGACGTTTTCAACGAGTCCTTAAAGTTTTAAGTAACAGCCAATATTTCCTCAAAAAAAAAAAATCTTTGGATTTATTAAATGCTGAGGTGGTGGTCAAACGTAAACAGGGGCTGAAATGAAAATGTATCTGCTTGAGGAAAAGGGAAGATGAGGATGATGTATCTGCTTGAGGAACTATCCAAAACTTTCCTTGTGCGTTCGGCTGCAACCTTTCCCCTAGACCTCGCCCCCGCTGCCCCCCCCCCCCCGCAGAGTGGTCGACACCGAAGACGTCCTGATTCAACCGCCACCGGTCCATTGATGATGTCATTAGCAGGACGGTGCGCCCTGTGTCCGTGTGAAGGGTGGTGGGCTGAATCTAATCTAAGGCCTGCCGCTGTGACACATTGACTGAGGGCCACAGCACAACATTAATGGGCTTCATGTCAGCCGCCCTCGTGTGCAGTCTCTCTTAGTGTCGGGAGGTGTTTGTGTGCTTGTGCGTGTGTGTGTGTCTGCATTCATTCACCAATCGCAGCCTGACACATGAGCTTATAGCTGCTCAGGAAGAAGCAGGTGGCTGCAATGGCAATAAAGACCTGTGTGTTGTGTTGTGGAGTGTGTGGTGTGTGGAGTGCGTGTGTGTGTGTGTGTCTTGATGCGCCCTCGTCTGCCATGACATGTGAGTGCCCTTGCATGACTCCCAGCAACAATAACCTTGTATCTAACTGGAACAAGGTCCTACCACTGTACTGGGAGAACGTTGGGCCTGGTTCAATGATGAAGGAATTAAGCCACATCTCCCCCAACAAAATGTAAACAATACATTTGACATCGTTGTTTGATATCTAAACTTTATATAAACGTTTTTATTACCTTCCTTATCATGTACATAAAAAACAGGCCTGAAGTATGCTAAATCCAGTGCACAAAGAAGCAGTGTTCCCCGTTTCTAGCACGTTCCGTCTATTTCCTGTGTTTGACCCGAGCCGTCACAAGAAGGTTCAAACAGACGCGCCATCATCTGTTTGAACGTCCAATATTTCAGCATAATTCATATGCATCTGGATTTAATTCCTGGTTGCATGTCAGGGGTGGCACGTTGAGGGGTCAAAGTGTGTGTGTGTGTGTGTGTGTGCGTTCGTGTGCGTGTGTGTGTGCGTCTCTCACCTTGAAAGACTCCATGTCTGAGAGCAGGCAGGCACTCTGCATGCGGGCCCGGAGGTGGGCGCCCTCGGCCGTGGTGCCCAGCTTGGCCAGCACCTCCGACTGCTCCTCCAGGAGGTCCTCCGTCATGGGGGCCGGCTCCTGTGGGCACACGCACACACACACACACCAGCACCCACACACATCAGCACGTGCACACACACACGCACACATACCAGCACTCGCTTGCACACGTGCAGCCACATGCACACGCACACAAACATACACACGCACGCAGACACCCACACAAGCACGCACATTCACACGTGCATACAGGCTCACACACAAGCACGCACATTCACACGTGCATACAGGCTCACACACAAGCACGCAGACACCCACACAAGCACACACACATGCAGACCCCCACCCAAGCACGGACATGCTCATGTGCAGACACCCGTACACACACACACACACACACACACACACACACACACACACACACACACACACACACACACACACACACACACACACACACACACACACACACACACACACACACACAGTTGGTCTCCATTATCCCCTCCGGTCGTGGTTTGTTATAAAGTGATGTCACGAGCAAGGCGGGTAAAATCATTAATGTCTGAATGATCTTTGTTCGTGATTATGTTTCCAAGTGTGTGCGCCTTCTGTACTCGATCTCAAAATGAGGTCACTGTTGTAGCTTATTGAGCTTACCATCAGCATCATTGGAAAAAATCCATTTCTTTATCATAATGATTGTACATTCTACAATTACCATTTGTGAACAGCATCAAGGGCTGTTAATAAAAACGTCCCCTCCTTGTTTGTATCGAAGGTTCCAGAAAGGAAAAAATAAAAAACAAAAATCTTATTTTGATAGCGGGCCAAACATAAAGGATGGAGACTGTGAGCTGACCCCTGTCACTTACTGGCCAGACATCGTCGTACGATGGCGAGAAACCGCTGACAGCTCCATCGCTAGCGCCCGGAGCCCATCTCAACTAAGGGGAGCAGCTGTTCCGTCAGGAAAAACAATCACAGCCTGCTAATCAATCTGTGTGGCCCTCGCTGACATCTGAAGTCCGGGTCCAACTAACTAGTACGCACTAACAAGACTCGCCTCTGATGGCACGTTATGTAGGGTTCAAACCCAGGGACCTCCGCAGTAGTAGAACACGCTGGGCCACACAGGGGGTCTAGCCTAGGTCTAGTACTCCAGATTTAGAGCAACTACGCGGGTATTAAAAGGCCTAGAGGCCCGTCTTCATACCAAGACAATGCCAATACACTTTTGTGACGACGAGTAAGGCTGTGTGTTCCTGGGCCAAACCAGAAGAGAGGGCATTGTTATCGACAAATATCGGCCATCAGTTTGTTCTCTGGAAGTACGATTTCAAATTTGAATGAAGGAATAACAAGAAATTCAAAAAGTGAATCCAAAGCGAGCGACAATCAAAGACTTCTTGGACGTGAACTAACCACTGGAAGGAAAGAGATGAATTGAAGGAAGAATTGTTTTAATCTTTATTGCATTTTTTTTTTTGCACTCCCTCCTCCTGGCCTCTGCTCCTTAATAGCTGTGAGCTACAGCTGGGCCGCCGCTATTACCTCCCATACGTCCCCTGCCCTGACTTAAATGCTTTCTTTAGCCCCTTGTGCGGTGGCGGCCACTAATGGCCCTCTGGTGACGGCACCAAAAGTGCTTTACTTAAATCGGTGGCTTGGTAGCCGGAACGCTTGACACCCGTTCTTTTGAAGCGCGGCCGAGGCGCTCACCTTGTCTGAGCTCTAAATCACCACTGTAGCTGCCGTCGCCATTGCGAGTTAGAGGGAGAGGGAGACGGAGAGAGAGAGAGAGACCGAGAGAGAGAGACCGAGAGACCGAGCGAGAGAGAGAGGGTAGGGTTGGCATTTACTTGTAACGTCGTGCATGTCTTTGCGTGACGGCTTGTCTTTTCAGGTCCAGGCGGATCGATAACCAGTGAGGTGTATGTGGAGAACAGTGCACGACTCGACGTGTCATAATTGCATTTTTGTTATAAAAGAGTTGATAATCGCACGTAATGAAAAAATGTTAATGAAATAATCATCGGCGGCAGCGGCGCCATTAGGCCGGCCCTGAGTGGGAGCGCCGGGGGTTTAAATGGGCGCAGAGGAGCGTGGGTGAAAGCCCGCCCGTTTCCGCGGCGCAGACTAATTAAAGCCGGGGAAGGTGAGTCGCGAGCCGAGCCGTCCGCCTCATTACAAATGAAGTGGTCACGAAGGCCCCCCCCAACCCCGACCCCGTCACACCACAACCCCTACCCTGACTGACACACACACACACACACAAACGTGCTTTCCCTCGCCGCAGCCCGGTACTGTACTGTACCGTGCCGTCACGGGAGAGGCGAGAACTATGTATGGGAAAAGAGCAGATTATAAGAGCATAGCACTGAAATCCTTTAAATCAACAGCGGTTCAAACTATTGTATTGTGATTAGATTAAAGAGACCGGGCTCTTCGAACTTCCTATTGGTCCGGCGTTGTGTACAAATCCTAGACATGACTTTCATTGTCACCTTCAAATCGAAACGCTGTAGGAACCCATATAATATGGGACGTCTGTCACACACAGACGGAGAGACGGGGACAGAGAGGGGGACAGGCTGAACCGATAAAAGATTGATGAAGAGGGAGAGGCAGTGTCTCGTAGATATACGGCACCAGGACAGAGAATCTAATAAAAATGAGGGAGAAGCAATAATCAAACATGGAGAGAAGATAAAAACGACCAAAGAAGTGTGTGGAAAGTGTGTGTTAGGTACAATGGGAGAAGAGAACAGAGAAAGAAGGGGGAGCCTTTTATTTTAAGAAAGCCAAAAGGAAATCGAAAAAAACATCTTCTGGGTCCAGGATCCAAACCTGCACGAGATGTTCAAATTGTTGGAGGCTCTCAATTTCGAGGCGAATGTGCACATGTGCAGTTATTGTTTTTCGCCTTTCCCTCCCAATTGCAGGGAAAACAAACAGACACACAGGAACACACACAGGAACACACACACACACACACACACACACACACACACACACACACACACACACACACACACACACACACACACACGGCCCCAAGAGAAACCGTCTGGCCAGCAGCAGTACTGCTGATGCTTGTATCTTTTTCTCCCTTGCACACTTAATAAATCCTATTCTACTTCTCCCGGCCTTTCTTATTCTCCCCCTGCTTTGTCTCTCACTCTCTGTGTCTCTCACTCTCTCTATCTCTCTCTCCCTCCGTTCTCTCATTCCCTATGTGTATGTCTCACTCTGCATCTCCCTCTTCCTCTCTCGGTCTCTGTGCACGTCCCCGTCTCTCTCCCAGTCACCCAACGCTATTTCCGTTGTGATCGTCTATGCACCGCAGCATTCCCCCTGCACCACACCAACACACGTTAGCTATGTGATCTTGCACATGTGAAGAGGGCGATGGAGACTGCGCCGTTGGGGTACGGAGGCAGAGATGGACCTAGGTTACTAACTTTCTTCTCGAGAAAAGCACATGCAAAGTTTGGATTTCAAACTATTCAATATCATAAATATTGGGCTATGCCCAAACTTTGGTAGCCATCAGAGAGATCGAGAGAGAGAGAGATCGAGAGATCGAGAGAGAGAGAGAGAGAGAATGAGAATGAGAATGCAGGGGTCTACCTTCCTCCTCTTCCTCACTCGTCTCCCACTGTTAATTATTGAGCAGGGTCAGCTCTTTCCTTGTCTTTTCCTTGTTGTTTCTGCATTCATTAGCCCCGACCATTCCACCTCCCTGTATAATAGATGAAGGGGGGGAGTGGGGCGGCGGCAGAACCTCCCCTGGCTAGCTCCCCCCCCCCCCCCCCCTCCCCCCCTCCCTCCTCCTCGCCAACGGGAAGGTCCGGCGCCAACTCCCACCGCCTCGAAACTGGGGCGACGGCGCCTCACTCGCCAAGCGCTCCCTTTAAGATGGATGGAAAATAGCCGGAGAGACGACCATGGCCGAATATATATCTATATATATATCTATATATATACATGGACAAGTCGATCCGTCTTGGAGAGCAGCGAGGGTCTCTCTCCTCCTCAAGCCAATTAGGTGAATTATGCTGCAGTGATTTATCGTTAGTGCGCCGTGTGATTCAGATTAACCCCAGAGCAGGAGCGATGGGGGAGGGGGGGAGGTATGGACAGAAGAAACAGTCACTGCGTGGGGAGTTGAAGTTGCACCTTCCGCATGCTTTGATGACTTTAACCGGTGAAACGCTTTGTCTTAGCTTTTGTTGTGGGTTTTGAAGCCGACCACAACTGAAACTAAATGTTTTTTATGGGCGAAGGTTTGAAATGTTCTTTCTTTAGATTGGAATAAGCCACCCCATTTTTTTTTTTTACACGAAGACAACCAGATCTAGAGGAACAGGATTATTGAACCCCAGCTGGTACTATGTGTCCGAGAGAGAAAGAGAGAGAGAGAGAGAGAGAGCGAGACGGCAGGGGTGGCATGTACTTGTAACGTCGTCGAATGTGTGTGCATGTGTGAGTGAGGGTGTGAGGGTGTGAGTGTCTGCGTACGTATGCACACGCGTGCCTCTGACCTGCGTGACGGGGATGTACAGGGGCTCTGTGGACGGGTTCAGGAGGGTCATGGTGCCGTGGGGGTGGAGCCTGCCGTCGGGGGGCTTGGCCCTGCCGGAGCCGGCTCCGCCCTCCTTCGCCTCGCCCTCCTTCGCCTCGCCCTCCTTCGCCGCCGCCGCCTCCTCCTGGTCGCTCAGGCACTCGAAGAACTCGTCCTCGCTGTCGCTCCACGAGTCCCACGACTTCCCCGGGGAGGCCTCCCGCGCGGCGCCGGAGCCGGCCCCCGTGGTGGCGGCACCGGCCGCGCCCTCGGGGCGGCTACGGCGCCCGTTCTCGCCGCCGCCCGGCAGCTGTCGCTCCCGCTCCTTTCCCCCGTCGCTGGCCTTCCGGGACTCGTCCCTCGCCCGCTTCCTCTCGATGCAGCAGTTGAGCATCTTGGTGGAGAACCACATGCGCGCACACAAGCGCACACACCCGCCCACACAAACACACACAAAAAATACCCAAACACACACACACAGGCAGAGACAGAGGCTGCTGTTAGAAACACACTGCTACGGTAGGTGTGTGTGTGTGTGTGTGTGTGTGTGTGTGTGTGTGTGTGTGTGTATGTATCGAGCTCAGAAGTGTCGGTACATACATGGAATACCAATATACAATAACAAAGGGACTCTTTATCATTCTTTGCCGTTTTGAAATGTCTCGCCTTTCGGCCCATTCTTCATCTTTAGAGCAAACGACTCCACTCTCAACAACCTCATCTCTCAAAGAAGCGCCAGGCCTGCCACTTAATAACCACAAAGAACGGCTGGGCCATAACAGATGGTGGCCGAAAGGGTTAAAAATAACAGAAAATAATAGAAACCGAAAGAACGGGGGGTGGGGGTAACTCAGGTAAAGGAAGAACAACGCAGAAGGAAGAAACGGAGCGAAAGAAGAGAGAATGCGCGAAGCATATCTCACAGGGGGACGTCTCTCTTCCAGAGGATTCTCACCTCACCTCCCGTCTTCTATCAGAGCTCCAGATGTCTCTCAGAGGTCCATTGCCTCGCTCTATTTTTACACAGCTGAACATGCCCAGGGCCAGAGAACAAAACACCAGCACTGCAGGTAAACGACCTAAACTGAATGTAAGGTGTGGGGGGGGGTTGGCCGCATCAGAGCGAAGGAGAGCACAAAGTCGGCTTCTAATTGATCGTAATCAACCAGCAGCTGATTGTTACAGATGAGGCTCTTATTTGAGCTCATAATTCAAGTCTTAATGCAATCAAACTCAACATTCCTCCCCCCGTTGTTGTAGTGCTGGTGTTTTTTGGGGGGGGGGGGGGGGGTTGTGTAATTTTTCCAGCACATTAAACTTCGTACTGTTCCATGGCATGAGCGTTGAGCGGGTGGCCGATCACATTAGCCGTTCATTTGGCTTGGCGCCATGATTGAAATGCAAATAAAGCCGGTTGAACAGAGAAATTTCTAAATTAAAAAACGTCCAAGTTCCTTAAATAATAAAAATTGTGTATTTCGTAAATTGGCCACGACAGGATAACTAATTTAACTCAATATGAGGGCAGTTAACACTTTTTAAATTAATCTCATGTTTGCAAGAGGATCTTTCAAATTATACGCTTTTACATTAACACAAAATATCTTGACATTGGTTAATTAGCATTGATTTCATTAACTGCATATTAGCTACAGCACCCTATTTCCTTCCTATTAAAGTAGAACAAAGCCGTTGTGAAGTTAAGTATAGTCGAGTTATCTCAGGTTTTATTGCGCAAGATGACGCACACCATCAAGGTGATACCTGAAACATTTCAGTACGAATTACATCTTGGGCTGATTTTTTTTCTTCTCCCTTCCTGTTGACAGCGTTATTGTGCGTGGGAGGTCATCGATTCCCTTTCCCGGCGAGTGAATCCGTTGTGATGCGATGCACACCATTTGATACCAGTCCCCTCCCAGCGCTTGCTCATCAGCTTCAATTCAAATCAAACTCTCACAGACCCTCCTGGGACTCTGGGGTAATTTTCTCCTAATATGTTTTGTATAGAGACGGGCGGCTCTCGGCTAGCAAAAAACACATATTTTAAATTGTTGTATGCTTTGTCGGCTTTTCTTTTTCTGCCTTTTTTTTTTTTAAAGAATCTCTGCAACGTTTTAAACCCCGGTTTCATCCTTTATCACCATTTGAATCCTTATCCCGAATCATGCTTTTCAAAATGTAAATCAAGTAGACATGTTGGCTTTGGTACAGGATTAAATTGGGAACCACCCCAATCTTGCGTTAAAAGTCTCACGTGACAAGAGACACAAATTCTTAACCGTGGTGCTAGTGATGCTTCAATCGTGGACACACGCGTGGCCCGGGACTACAATATCCCCAGAGCTGAAACCCATCTCCGGCTATTTCTGCAGCGTCCAATGATAGAGATGCAGATAGCAGCACACTAGTTTTATTTTTGATATCACTGGCTTTCAATTCAAATAGCTTGGTGTAAAAGGACAGATCTCTTTCAGATTAGTCTCAAGACTAATCTGAAATAAAGCAGCTCTCTTTTCAACAAGATATTGAAATTAGGAAGCAAAGAAATTGGCGAGTAATGAACGTCAATCTGAATTCAACAGATTGACGTTACTATATCAACGGTAAAACTAAATATGTTTAATACAAATTGTGTTTCATCTGTCTGAAAAACCAAATATATATATTGTTTCAAACGAAGAGACATTTCCCTGATATTTAAAAATAGGCCATAAAATACAACTAAATATGCCAAGAATAAGTGTATTTGTTCTAAGCTTAATTCCTTATTATTTATTTGAATATATAATTATAATTGATGTGTTTATGCTGGTGTCTGTGTGCGAATATATGGAGGGTTTGTGTGTATTTGTGTATGTATGCGTGTACATACAGTATGTACAGGGTTTGTGTGTGTGTTCGCGTGTGTGTGTGTGCGAATAGGTGTGTGTGTGTGTCAGTGGTTACCTGGAGCTTCTGATGCAGCAGACAACATCGGAGATCAGGGGCTCCGCTGGCCAGCCTAGGAGTTGGAGAGGAGGTGAGAGGCAGTCAGAAGAGAACATTCAGACCTGCAATACCATTTTCTAATGGGGACTCTAAGGAGGTTGCATCCTAAGGGACACACAGTGAAGAGATACAGTTCATTTAAGAGCGCAGGTAGGGGTTTGGGTTAGGGTTGAACCAGGAAACGACATACTTGGGCTTTGAGTGAAAAGCAACCCTAGCAATCTACATTATCCATGTCAGATGGCATGCAATTCAAAAATATACATTTGCTGTAAAATTTCTCATCATGTGTATTAAGTTTATTGAAGTGACAACGTGTATTATTGACGCAAAATATTTGTCATGACTTTAGAACAGTGCCGCGGTATCAAACTTAAATTGGCTTGTGTTGGGTGTACCACAATGCTCTGAAGGCAGGAACTGCACAGAAACGAACTAGAACATTCACTAGAATAAAAAGTCTGAAACAACAAACGGGAAACGTTGGTGGATTTACAATGCGCACACTTGGAAACCCAATAGCATTCAATGCAAAATTATATTATGCCTTTCCTTTCAAAGTTTGTGCCTATATTGTGCTCGCCTAATATCTATTATTATGCCCCTGTGTTTCCCCCCTGACTTCCTATGTAGACCGCGTGTGTTCCTCAGAACGTCTTTGACAATGCCAACTGAATGAAAGCAGCCCTCGTTAGTAAAAATGTTATACAAGGTTGTCGCCATGGCAACCGCCATGCTGTGTATCCCGATCGGCTCTCTTTATGGGTCTCATAATTGAGACCTGCCCTCCTTGTTTAAAGAAATAGCTGAGTTCCATTGAGGTGACTTTTTGTTTTCCGGTACTGAACATGATGATGATGATGATGATGATGATGACAAATAGCAGCATGCAAATAAGGGCACTGACACCATTAAAGATGTATGCTTTTAGTATTTTGCGGTTGAATGCAATATGCAACGATACGTACGGCTCGGTGAGCGATTGCGCGGATTTTCCACTTCAGGGTGGAATAAGTTTAGAAAATGAAGGTCGGCCCTACCCTTACCTGGGACCCCATGTTCTCGAAGAACTCCTGGGGGGAGACAGTACAGAGACCTGACCCCAAACCAAAAACCTTAAGGGGCGGAGTTACACATTGATGCTTGTTTGGTTACAGAGGTATTCTACCGAAGAACATGGATTTGCACAAGTTTATGAAGAGTTCAGAAGAGGGATATTAAGAGGGTTTTAATAAGTGTATTTCTTTAGTGGTCAGACAACAAGTGGTTGATATGAAATCTTAACAGACACATTACTACAGTAACTGCTGGCTGAGTTTGGGCGCGCCAATTACGTACTTCCAATCATGTCGCCTCCAGTGACATGATTGGGTAATCAAATATGAAGGGAACAGAAGTGAAACGCCTGATGGTATGCCATCAGCCTATAGATATTAATCTAGAGTCTGATTTGAGAGAATAGACCTACCCGTAGACTAGGTGGTTGTTCTCCCAGCGGAAGCGCATCTCTAGGACAAACTCCTGCCACAGATGGGCCAGGGCGCGCACGCCACCGTGGTAGAAGTTGACCAGGCACACGCACAGGGCCAGCCGATAGGTCAGACTGTCGCTGGGTGCCGACTTCAGCTGGTTGAACAGGTTCTGGAAGGAGAGGGAGTCAATAAGACCGATGGTTTGCATGAAGGACATTGCGGGGAAAAGTTTGGACTTCAACTTTTATAACAGTGGAATATATAATGGCAGAAAGGGAATACCAATTATTCACTGGCTGCATGAAATGCCATTTGAAGGACTAATTATCGCAGTCTTTTGTACACAGACGGCATTTTCACAGATACAAAAAACACAAAGCCGCTTCTTTTTTATCTGTCTTTAATGTGTAAATGAGCCCAGAGATTATTTTTTCCTGCTCAAATTGTGAATTGTGCTTACTTGTAAACTGTGCACAATCCGATAGTTTGGCGAGGTGTTTGTTAGCGCTTCATCCGATAAAGGCTTTGAAGTGGCTGCGGAATTTCTCCTTTCCCTTATCTAAAGCAGAAACCTCTTTTTATCCTTGAATTGGCGTATTCAAGCCGCAGAACTACTGCCCCCCCCCCATAACTCTCTTTTCTCCCCCTCTCTGTGAACACTCCCTTTTCTCTTTAACGTGCCATTAAAGAGCAGCAGGAATAATTTGTGTCGGCGGGAGGTGCGTTAGACCCACATAATCGGAGTCTTTATCGGGCTCGCTCCTGCCGCCGGTGTTAGGCGGCGGCGCGGCCCGGCCATCGCTGGCGTCCGACGTCCCCGCCGAAGACCTCTCCACTGCCGCGTCCGGGAATAAATACTAAGAGGGGGGAGGGGGAGGGAGGGAAACGAAGAAAGGACGAAGCACAGACGCGTTTTAAAACATGGATATCTACCTACACACACACACACACACACACACACACATACAGACAAATATTCTGCCTGGCAGGATTAGGCTAAACTCCAAAACTCTTCAACACGTGTTTCTTAAGAAAGAGGAGCTGTGTGGGGGGAGTCGGATGAGCCAAAAACATAAATAAATGACCCTAGCAGGGATGAAAGAGACGGGGGGTTCTGACAGCGGAGGAAGCTGCGGTCCCCTTGGGAGGGCTTGTAGCTCCCTTTCTTTTAATAAGCTGTGATGTTTTATTCACAGCCCCGCTCACCGGCTGGGCCTCTAGGGTGGGTTAAAAGGCCAGCCAGAGTACTGGTGTGGTGGAGGGGGGCCTCCGGTCGGTGGACCCCCGCCCCCCCAGCAGACCCCCAGGTGCTGTGTCAGCTCCTCTATGATGTGGCGTATAAAGGAGGGGGAGCAGGGGAACCGTCCATTTGCCAAAATTACACATAGACAGGGTCCAAAATCAACAGCCGATGGTGGATGGCTTTGCTAATTTGGATTGTAAAAAATAAAAAAAAAGGTGCAGGGTAACTACGAAAAAAATTGCTTGTCTGGTGGATTTTCCGTCTCCGGAAGGTAAAAAGCCGAAAGGGAATTTTGGACCCTGCACAAAAACGTTCGGAGAATGGACGAGAAGATTAGACGAGACTGGATGGGAGAGGGAGAGGTAGGAAGGGAGACAAGACTGGATGGGAGGGGGAGGAAGGGAGCCTAGACTGGGTAGATGAGGGAGAAAGATGGTCTACGAGGAAGAGGGAGAAAGGGAGACTGGATGGGAGAGGCAGAGGGAGGATGGGAGACTAGAGGGGGTGGGAGAGGGAGAGGGAGGATGGGAAATAGAGTGGGTGGGAGAGGGAAGATGGGAGACTAGAGTGGGTGGGAGAAGGAGCGGTAGGAAGATAAAATAGACTTGATTGGAGGGGGAGTGGGAGGAAAGGGGGGGGAACCGAGTGTCTCACCAGCAGGATGGAGTTGAGCACGTCGTTGCTGAGCGGCGACTCGTCGACGCGGCGGTGGCGGCGGATGTGCTTGCGGGCGCTGTGCACCATGCTGGAGACGGACAGCTTGGACATGGGCACGGCCGCCGGCTCCGTCAGCTTGGAGAGAGCCGCGCTGAGGTCAGTGTTCTCTGCGAGCCGCGGGACGACAAGAGAACAAGCGGCGTGGTTAAGCTCACCATCCCTGCGGAGTAATTACTAATCAAGTTAGCCGACGCAGGCAATTACAATGGACTCTGCAGTGTTTTTAACAATGATGGTCCATTATATTGTGCGCGTGCGTGCAAATGTTAAGCCACAACATCCATGTATCGGTTAATGTCTAATAACACCAGATTGCTACAAAAACTGTTCTGTACTACTTCCAAGAGCTTAAAAACGTATTGTCTAGCCTGTGGGGGGGATGGGGTTTGCATTCAGCTACGTGCCTTAAAGGCTGTACAATCTTCGCAGTGTACCATCAGTGCATCTCTCTCTCTCTCTCTCTCTCTCTCTCTCTCTCTCTCTCTCTCTCTCTCTCTCTCTCTCTCTCTCTCTCTCTCTCTCTCTCTCTCTCTCTCTCTCTCTCTCTCTCTCTCTCTCTCTCTCTCTCTCTCTCTCTCTCTCTCTCTCTCTCTCTGCCAGGGAAATTACCAGGCAACCGAGAGACAGGATGATGCTGAGAGGAGCATATGCTGCTTTGCATGCAGGGCTAAACAAACATGTTTATAGTCCCAGACTACCAATACATAAAGATACTGCAGTGGGAGCTTTGGTTATTTTTAGAGGCGCGTTCTGGGAAAAATTTTAAAGGAAAAAGAATGAAACTTGCAAATGCGTGGCCGTCTACAAAGGGCTGTCAATGAGTAGATAGATCACAATATGTTGAAAGTCAGGCTTTGGGCTGGTTTTGCTCCTTTACGGGTGAACGTACACATCGTGTCTTTCTTTTGGAAAGCAGTGAGCGTTGGCGTTTATACGCAAAGGCGGTCGCACTGCTGTCGAAGACAGTGCTTTCGACAGAGTACAATACACTGTTCGCCTAATGATGTGAATGGATGATCCCACATGGGATCACTCATGTGGTATTGTGGTGCAGAGCACCAGCAGACAGTCAATTTGGTGGCAAACCTTCTATTCGGTCTGCGCTGGTATGGCAATACCAAGTCAGATTTAAGGGTATCTTTATATACTCAAGGGTGTGAAGTGAGTGGGCGATGGAACATCGCAACTCGTTTGACAATACATTGCTTTTGGCAGTCAGCAACAAGCTTAGTTGTTTGAGGACAGTTTTTGGTAATTGCAAGACAGACCGGAAGCACAACAATAAGATAATCAGCAGCACAATTGTTTCCTGTAATCATCGACATAATATGATGTGAATATAAATGTTACACCTGCACAGGCTTAATTTTCATTATTGCACACTCTCAAAACACCTTAATACACAGGCATTTACATTTTCACACATTTTTCATATTCCACACTCGTTATTTAACACATTTTCACAGATGTCGCTGATGAGCTATGAATATTCACATGGAGCAAGAATTGCAAGATTATAGTTATTATTCCAGAATAACACCTATGATTCATTTAGTGCCTATTGTTTGTTAGCTGTCATTCATCCTTCACCGTTATTAATATTGCAGATTCTCTCATGGCACAAGGTCCTAATCTACCCCGAGATAACCAAACGGAAAATAAATCTATAAAGCTGTTGTTGATACAATCTGCTGACCCGACCAACAAAAACAAGCTCCCCAAATGGCGAGACAGAATGCTAACCTTTGCCCTCTTCCTCGGTCAATCCTCTGCCCAATATCTCCTCGGTGGATTCCTTCCTACAGCAAAGCTTGAAGAACTCGTTCAGGAAGTCTCCTGGGTAAGAGAGGGAGAGGTGGGCGATGCAGAGAGGATCAGGGAGCTCTGGGAGCAGACGAAAAAACAGATGCTCCAGTGTGCATCTCAATTCTGAGGCTACAAAGCTACGCCATGCTGTGTTTATTAGCTATAATGTACAGTGTAATTAAAACATGGTATCCAAATTACAAATTCTGAAAGTTAGTTTGTCCCTCATTTTGCAAACAAAAAGGAATAAGATATGTTATTTTGATGTATTGAAAGGTTCCACGATAGTGGGTAAACATATTGGAAGAAGGGAAAGTAATCCGCTCATCATTTCTTAAACTAAAATCCAAGACATTCCATCAATGTTACAGAGCTACACATTATATTTCCCCCACATCATAAACACGACTGATGCATGAACCCAGATTATGGCCACAAGAACAGAGATTCCTTGTCACTGACCGACGTTTACTGCCATACAACTCAGTTGGTTTGTTCTTTTAAACCATACTCTGTTGTCCATAGACTGTGACTAATAGGCAAATGAACAGCATGTGACAGCTATCCATGTTTTGTTTTTCATGCACAGAAAAAAAAACGAGCAAATAGCCTTTTTCTGTCCGTTATCAGATTATGAACACTGAAACGACCTTTTAAAGGGCTTCCACACAGACCTAACGGCTAGGGGGTAGCCTCTACCCACCAAGCTAATGGAACTTTCAACCCACTTTAGGTGTGCCACTGAATGAGTCTATATGGACAGAACTATGGAAGCTCTTTATTAACACTTTGGACCATACCCATGGTTGCCCTTCCATGACACATCATCTGTGCGAGGGATCGGTCCAGGCCATCAACGCACAGCAGGAGGCCTATGGGGGGATAGGGAGTCCGCAGAGCAAGCACATGGAGACGGCCTCTTACCTAACAAGCATTGGGGATTTTCCGCTTTCCTGACTCGCACAGACCAGTGGGGGGCTTGGAGAGGGTCCAGGTCGCTGCCGGGTCACACACAGAGCGCATATGGTCAGATGATCACACACAGAGAAAAGCAGAGAGTGTGTGTGTGTTCGTGTGTGTGTGCGTGCCAACCACATCATGTCACCTACACCGAGTACTATCAAGGTTGAAAGTATGCGGGGGCTAACTCAATATGTTTTGGTATTTTGTGGAGAGATATGGATTCCCAGAATGTTTCACAATCCAATGAGAAGACCACACGCAATCCAATGGATCTCCCAAAGTTCCTCTAAATTGCATGCATAACCTTTAGCAGTATTCTCATAACTGCAAAAACATTTAAACAAGCGCTTTCACATTTACCCAAGGCTTAAAAATGTGCCACAAATAGCTGGGAATGTGAACCCAATATTTAGTAGTCGGCACATCGTAATATCTCTTAGTGTATTCAGCAGCCCTGCAGCCTCAATTAGGAACAAGTTTTTAAGTCTACAGTGGCATTCGCTTTATTTTACTGAATTCCCTTCCCTGGCATTCGCTTTTCAGATTTATTGCCACCCTTATTCTCTACTCTCTCGTTTTCGGGTGGAGGTATGTAAAGGAACAGGGTTGACAATGTCTTCTCGTCCTTGAATGACACACAAACCCGATGGAGGAGGTTTACAGGCGAGGACTGTGTTTGTCGTGGTATTGTTAAAGAAAAACCATAAAAAACGACTAGTTGGAGGGTTGGGCTTGTGATGAGATAAACACAAACATTACAGTCGACCATAATAACTCGCTGGCTGAGCAGCGTTTCCTCAGCAACGCAGTGAAGCAGAGAATGATTCATTTGGAGTGAATCAGTGGCTCTCATGACGATGGAAAGGCGCCAGATGAGACTATGGTATTTAGGCTTTCATGTAAGTAAATATATAGAAATGTATATATACACTTCCCAATGTACATGCAGGTACATTAGAAGTGAATCATGATGATTAATCAACAGCAGAGCAGGTGGAGAGTTTATTTTGCATACAGTTTGGCCTTCTCTTGTTGTTCAAAAAATCCAAGGGAATTAAAACCGTGTATTACCACCGCCAAAACATCAAGTCTCCCACTCCTCATGGCGAAGGCTGTCGGAGAGAGTGCATTCCATTTTAATTGATTAAAAACAACGAAAACACACGTCGCCATTTAATTAAGTGCGTTCGTTTTTTTTCCACTCGCTTTCTCGACGCACGTGTCTCGGTCGAGGACCTGAGAGGCTTAGAAAAAATGATGGATTATGAAGTGGCTGTGATTGACACTTACGAGTAGACGTCGTTATCCACAACAATGCCCTCGGTCAGGTGTGGCCAAGTGGTGGCGAGGTGCAGCTCACTGAGGCGGTCGTTAGGGAGGAGGGAACAAATGAGAGAATGTCATTCTGCGTTTGATAATTCAATCAACCGTCTCACCGGCGCATCTGTGTTGTTCCGTCCCTGATTTGACAGAAAATATCTCATTTAAAAAAAAAAATGAAAATGTACAAAGAAAGAAAAATAACACTGAAATACAAGGGATGGGTGTGGGGTGAGGATGTGAGATTAATTAGGCATTGTAGTCATGGCTTCGGCGGCCTCACCTGATTGGGTCCTCGCAGGCGCCGAACGGAAGCTTGCCGAACTCCACCCCCCCCACCTCACCTCCGAGAAGAGCGTCAAAGTCTGCCAGAACATCGAACACACCCCTCGCTCATTATCACCGTGTGGGCTTCGGATTAGAGTGATTTATTGCCAAAAGGACGGGTACGAAACACACCACATAAACAACTCCTACCGACGCCTAGTTCATAGCTCTGAGCCGGGCAAGATCGCCGGGAGAAAAAAAAAAAAGGGAAGAAGCAGGGTCAAAGCCACAGCCCACGTCCTTCACAATACAGAATTGAAGGAATAACTTGTAAATGACCTTTCTGCTCTAACTACTGCTGCTTTCTCACACTGCAGGGGGATGGATGGATGCAGTGCCAGGCGGGAGTTATTTTTATTATTTATTTATTATATTATTTATTATATTATATTAGGTTGACCTCCTTGTGGTTCCTCTGCCTTCTCTCCTGAACCACTTTGAATGGGGAGCTTCTCTTCGAGCCACTAAAGGCTGTTGGGTAGAACACGCTGGTGAACACACAGAGCACGGCAGGGATGGGGGTTACACCAGCATCGCCTTCCTGTTCACGATCTCGTTCACTTGTGTTCACTGATCTCGTTCACATTACTCACTTGACCTGCCGTGCATCCCCGACCCACGTCTGACATCTCCATTATTCCTGTCGACCTTAAATATGAATTAAATCTAATTCCAAGCATCCGTTTCCAACTCTGCTTTCCCATCAAGAAAACTACATTTAATTTCAGTGTGCCGCTTGAGTGGGCACGCTGAGAAGATTCAGCCAACTTTATTTTCCACCCATTCCCTTATTGGGCAACTAGCGTGAGTCGTTAAAAAGAAAATGGGACAACGATAGACCCTTGGAAAAAAAACTGAAAACAATGAAAAATCAAGAAAGGCAGAAATGGCAGACTGTCTCTTTAAGGCTGGGCCAGGGGATTGGCAGGTATAGGACCCCCCCCCGCTGTGTCGGGCTGTACCTGGAGGCTGCTGGGGCCAGGAGTACTGCTGCCAGTCTTGCAGGACGTAAGTGAAGCGGATGGCGATGGTGATGGGGGGCAGGGGGGTCAGGGGACAGCCCTGATGACAGGAAAGATACAGAGGAAGTGGAAGAAATATGACATATTACATATATTAAGATAATGTATATCTACATGGAAAAATACCGGGAGGAAAGTGAGCGCCCGAGAGCAGGACGAAACGTGAAGGGTATAAAAGAGGAGCGGAATTGGGACAAGGGCAAGAGGAAAGGCAGCTGTGGGCCTGCGATGCAGAGGACATTGACGGAGGACATTTCAGGACAGCGGGACCGGGATTAGATTCATGCCCGTGGTCCACTCACACGCCTGTCCGAGTGACCCTTTCTGCCCCCCGCCCCCCCACGTTTTTCGTTTTACTCATTGACGTGCGTCGGTGACACCACTCACTATCTTGGCCTTGAAGATGTCGAGCAGGCCAGACAGGTGGTTGTACTGGCTGGGCACCTTGCGGAGGTGGACCATCTCAAAATCGGTGCGCACGCCCGGACCCTGGCACTCCCCGGCGTAAAGCCGCCTCCACTTCTGCTGGATCTGCACAAACATTGGCACCTGACTGCGGACACCGGGGCAGAGGAGGGACGGGGGGAGGGAGGGATTTAATAAAAAAAGTATTGTAAGTCTGTGTCAGGTTGTTCCGTCAGATACCGTTGCAGGTGGTGGAGCATCGTTTTGCTGCTCACCAACCACTCGCCCCCCTCCGGGCAAGCACGATTTCTATAGCAGCTGCACAGTGCCACCAGGTGGACGCTTGCGGAAGTGCAGCCAATAAACGCAAAGCGTTGAGAACCTCGGGATGTTGCGTTCATTCGTTAACGACGGTCATTTTAACGTAAGGGGAGAGAGAGCTCACCCACTAATGACACTGCAATGCCACATAGGAGCAGTTTTGTGAACATTACATTCATTGTCTGAGACAGCTCGCGTCCGGTGTCATTTAAACCCAATATAATTAGCATATTCATGACTGTTATGTATTGTATCTCCCCCTATGCCTTTCTGTCTACAGCAGCAGTGAGAGAAGAAGGGGGGTAGGGGGGGCAGGTGACCCGAGCTGTTGCCGCCTGCTGCCGGCATTTCAGTTGCTATGGATACTGATTGACCCAACGTGATCCGACGCCACAGCGAGAGATCTGCACGCCCACCATGTTTCTATTTAAAAAACAAAGGGCTGCTTGATGTATAACAACCTGCGGATGTAAAGAAATAAAGAAAATCTGCCTTGCTCACACATTGTTTTTTTTCTCACATCAAGCCTGTGCTCGCTTCCTCATTGCATATTAACAATAAATAAATGTCTGATTTTGTATTTTTTATTTTTAGAGTTGACTGTGAACCAGATCACGTGACCCAGCTCAAATCAAGCAGCTGATGAACAACAGCACAGCAGACAATCTCCACCAGGCCACAGCCGGCTACAAACAAACTCTGTTCACCTCACACACACACACACACACACACACACACAACAATCAGTGTCTGCAAATTAATAAATGTAGAAGTAATCCATTCCTGGGATGTCACCATGGATACACGTCGCTGGTGAGACGTGCTGATGTGTATAAGCTGTCCAAAAGATGCACAGTAACTTGGCAGCGATTACAAAGCAGCACACTGACGCTGTGAAGCAATTATCTTCGCCATTGTCATTGCACCTGTAGTGAGATGTCTCATGTCAGTAATGTTGGGAAAATTATTCAGAGGAAAGGAAAGTTGCTATCTGACAAATGACGGATCATTGAAATCAGCAACAGTACCCTGTGTGTGCCCTATTGACTCAAAACAATTTCTACTCATGATTCGATTTTTTTAGGAAAATATGATTACATCTACTCTAACAACAGTCTTACCAAAAGTGGCAAACAATTTTAATATCTGCCTTTATTTTTAGCATTTAAACTAAATATTGGCTTAACAGTAAGCCTCATTTAGTCTGAGAGAGACAACCATAAAGCAAGGCTTACCATTTTCAAGTAAAATAAAGATTCCAAAATATGTATCTTCATATAGAAGACGATATGGCTACGAGTCTGTCTACGGTATGTCTACTAAAACGCCAAAGAAACAGGTTCTCTACCTCTTTGGTGCAGTGGCAGTAAAGGGGCTTGGTCGGGCTCCATCAAGGATTGGTGATTCCCAGTCTGGAACCACCAATGAATTACCCAAAGTTGTCGCACACTAATTAGGTCTTTAGAAAACACTTGAAATGTAAAAATCAACATCTTTTTGAGTTTTAACTCAATGATCGGTTCATCAATATAGATCAAGAATAGGATGGTAGGATGTGGTCTCATCACTCATGCACATGTTTTTCAACCAGCTCGCCGCTAGCCCACCGAATCCGTTATTTTGTCTCACAACAGCAGAACCAGTTAATTCATTGCTCATTGAATTGTCAGTGCATGTAGTGCATGCATTGGATATTCATGAAATACCCCCTCATTCATCTCCGTAATTGGTGGCCAGCTGAGCACAGCCAGCGAAAGAGTAGGAAGAGAGAATGGGAACCAAGAATATGCTCCTCGACAATGTTCGGAAAAGCAAATGTGCCGACAAATGCATTTGCTTGCATTATGGCAATGCAGCCACAACTTAATCAGCACATTTTAAAATACTACAAACTAAAGGCTTAACTGTGTGCTGCTTTACATCTGTCATCAGGGCTCACTCAAGGATCATCTCTGTATTGCATTGTTTTTGTGTGCTAACCGATTGATGCGCAACGCATACTACTCCATGGTAATTGCAAAATGGAATAGTGGATCTCTTCCATGATACAGTCCAAAAAATATCTCCAGCACTGCACTTTAGTGTATGTTACTTTGCACACCAATTCAGTGGCATGCCCATTCTAACACTGTCATGACTTTTCACAGCCAAAAACTCATTTACTATAAAACGTCTTCCTTCTTGAATGCCGCAGCTATCTCACAGGGAATCAGATTGAACATCTTCCGTCTCCATTCTGTGACTGTCTACATTGTGCTTCAAACAAGATATGCAGAGAAGATTGATCAATAACGCAACCCTGATTTTAACCCACCTGCAATCACACATCAGACCTAGATCAAACATACCTGAATGAAAAGCTAACGTACCTTCCTCAACCTCATAACTAAACCTTATTTAATTTCAGATACGATAATCTTATAACAAAAAACTCATTCTCAAAAAATATTTGTATGTATTTATACCCAAGCTCCAAGATCTCCATCTAATACCTTAAAAATACCATTTATACTTATACCTAAACAACTTTTTGTGCACCCATGCACTTTTAGATTCAAACATTTTTAAATCATGACTTAATCTTCTTCTCAAGAATATAACTCTTCAACCAACGGCTTAATTAATCCAGTGTTCTCTCTAAATCAGATAAATGGCCATGGTACTGTAGCATTAAATGCAATCAGTGAGGGAGCGTTAGCGCATCACGTTAGCATGCAGCATCACGTTAAAATGCTATCAGAGAATGAGCAAACGGCGCGTCCTCTGTACATTCATGGATATGATTTCCACCGTCACGTGGTATCCATCGTTTCCATTCTCGTCCTCTCCTCCTTATCGCGACTCGCAGGCTCCCCCATCTGGTATGGATTGCCATTAAACGCACACAGCCAAAGCTACAGCAACGTATACAGCCATTTGCTCGCATTAGGACCACCATTAGGAGCCACAGGTCACCCAAAGGTTTAAGTACATACTGACAGCATACTTTACAAGAGAGCAGTAAAGCATGAAGGAATAATTGAAATTTGTATTTTGTCTTGCAGACACAAAAAAATTCAACGTTGCAAAATATCGATGAAAGGTCAAAGTAAGACATTTGAATGTATATAGAGTAAAGAGCAGAAAGGGGGACAGAGAGTATGCAGTATATTGCTTCTTAGTTTAAAACTAAAATTTAAAATTGAAATGGGACTCACCAGCCGCTGTTGGCCAGAGATATAGAGACGGAACTGAGCAGTAAGTTGCACTTGGACTCGCTGGTGATGGCTTCACAGTTGGCCCCCGGTGAGATGACCAAGAACTCTCGTATGCCATACCTGTCGGAACAGACCAGGGAAATCAATCTCAACGCCCCAGAGCACAGCTTGGTTATTTCCCCTTATCCATTTCTTTCCGTTTTAATTAGGATCTTTTTTTTTTTTTTTCTACTTCCTTCATGTCCCCGCTGCTGTGAGACAGCTAAATATCCCGTCTGGGATTAAAGCTAGGGTAGGCAATTTGGAGATACCAGCCAGAGTAAACTAGATTTTGAAAGTATCCAACCCAAAAAAAAACAACTCTCTCTTCAGGACTCCCTCCCTGGCTAGCTTAAGTAAAAGGTCTGCCTACGTTGTGGAAGACTCTGGTCATAAGCAGTCAGTGCACAGGCAGAATGCGCAAAGGTAGCTGGGTAGGTAGGTTGAAAGAGAGGTAGGCGATCCAATGATTTCAATCGTTAGTTTTATTTTTTTGTGATAGCTTTTGAAAGATTGATTGCTGTCGGGGGGTTAAGGATTTCTACAAATATGGTAAAAGTTGCTTTTAAAATAAAATGTCAACCCTAGCTTTAAAAAAATTCCATTTTATCTTGTAGTAGTATCAGTAGCTTAGTAGTTATACATTTTATATACTCTTAGAGAGTTTGTTGGAACGGCCAAGTTGCCTTAGCAAATACAAAATGCAGAAGATCATCTTCTTGGCGTGTTGTGTACTGCTCTATATGGAGACAGAATCTAAGTAACTCAATGAATGTTGATGTACGTCCATGGCTCACTGCATGTACTGTACATGTTTAATTATGTATGTGGCAATAGATTTGATGCTATTCATTGCCTTCATATCAGGACATATTAGTACAGCCGGCCAAGTTGCCATAGCAAATAAAACTTCAGAAGATCATCTTCTTGGCGTGTTGCATCCGTCAGGTTTATGTCTACCATGTTCACATTTTGATATTCTGTGTGTGAAAAGGGGGGCACTCACCATCGCACCAGACAGTGCGCCCTCTGAGGAAAATCATTGTTCATACACAGGAGGTCCTGCATAGCCAAGGGAAATGCATCTAGACACAGAGCACATCAGTTCAGAGGGAATGAAACACTTAAAAAAAAATAAAAAAAAATCAATAAAAAAGGCAAGGGCAAGAAAATCTCAAAAGAATATTAGCATAATAGATTTTGAAGTTTAATTGAATACAATTAAACTGTAAACTAACTTACTCAAATAAATAGAATCTATGATTAAGTAACGGAATCGTTTTCTTGATATGCATTCAATAAACTGTGCCATATTTATACATTTTAAGTGCAACAAATACCATAGTACACATATCAATGTGGTTTATTCTGATATTTGCCATATTGCCATGGCAGAAGGAAAACTAAATGACTACTTTACCTTCCTCGAGTTCCTCTTTCAGGTCACTCTTGTCTGATTCCTGCTTCAGGTAGTGGTGGGTTATAGAGAACTTGAAGTCAGCGAAGTTGATCTCCTGAGATTTTTCCTCCCAGGTGCCACTAGTGTATTCACCCTGATAAGAATACATAATAGGTTAGTCCTTTAAGTAAGTAACTTTGGCATTGTTGAGCAACCGCAGCTTCACCTCAGCTGCATCACCAGTCCCGTTGTTCATTCATATCCAATAACAGGACTCCCTGTCCTTGATTATTTCATTTATACCACGTTATCAACAATGACTTAATATGCTACCTCATCATTAACATTATTGATTTTTTTATCTACTTAATGAGCTGAAATGTAGATGTAGCTTCCAAATGGAAAAATGGGCATTTAGATTTTTTGTCATCAAGGCAACATATGGTTGGATGTTGTATTTGACCGTTGTTTTTATTGTCAGATTTGTAGCGCAATGATCTGAAGTTTTTAAAGGCAGAGGTGTCTTGTTTGTTAACCATAGACACCCTTGGAAAGCAAATAGACAAATCAGGTTAAAGTATTCAACAATGCTTTATAGAGAATATAAATAAGTATAAAGAGGAATCAAAATATGTCTTCTTAGAGGTCTTACTTTGGGGCAAAAGGTAAGGACCAGTGAAAAGGTGGGTTTACCTTCTCTGGAGAAGCCCTTCCGGCAGAGCTGCCAATGAGCTTCCAGTCATTTAACACTTCCTCAACTCTTGACACAAACCTGTAGAGGGACAAATCAGTTTTAGTTCTGCTCTCATTCAGTGCATTAACTGCGGGCTCAGAAGCAATCAGCGTAAACATGTACCAGGAAAAATAAATGCAAAGCAAGAACATCCAGCCTATAGATGAATTCAACAGTTGTATGTGAGTCAAGATGTACTTATTAATACTACACAGGATTTTAAAATTAAATTAATTTAGAACGTTTGAAATATCTTGGGACCCTCCCCCGTTTTGTCCACCCTGCTTTCATATACGATTCTAGCTATACTATAGCTTCAAACATGTCACTTGCAATGAGCACCCAGCACTGCTCTATATGGAGACAGAATCTAAGTAACTCAATGCATGTTGATGTACGTCCATGGCTCATTGCATTTACTGTACATGTATAATTGTGTACGTGGCAATATATTTGATGCTATTCATTGCGTTCATAACAGTACATACTAGTACAGAGGTTGAATAATGTTTTTCTGAAAAGTTCAGTCATATAGCGCAAGGCTGAACATAGAAAAATGTAACACCCAATAAGATGATTGTGCAAGCAAGTTATTTTATGGCAAGGAAACGATTTGCACTTTCAAACATGTTTTCTGCTTGGCTATCCGCATGGCTCGCATGAAGTTGAACATGAGGTCAAACACAACACTCAAAACCTCACTTTATTATTATTATCAATGACGAGTATTGTTTAAAAACGTAGCTAGACGTATCATAAGAGAAGTGAAGCCAAAGCTAGCTAGCTCTCTCCTCACAGCACCTTTCCCATTCGGACGCGGTAGTGAAGTCCGTGATCTCAAACACCTCCGTCTCGGGCTGCGAGGACAATACATTATTGTCAATTCAGTCGTTTTTAAGCATGGGATCATATTGCTGAAATAGCAGTCATAGTTAATCATAGTAAATAACTCACATCACTGTCCGCTGCCATCGTGAATTCCTCTTGTTTACTTTTTTGTCATATGTTTCGTTGCATTATGGGAGTGCAGTGACGTCAGCACCAAGCCGAAACAGCTCGTGCCTGACGTGGAGCATCAGAGCCTGCAGGAGTCAGCATCATGGATTGTAAAGGAAGAACGGTAACAAGCTGCCCGTTGGGAGGGAAATCATGAACAGAATTTTCAAAAAATAAATGTTGAAGAAGATTATGATTCATGGCAAAATTAACAACTGTTACATTCATGTTTTGCCTGCAGTGTTAAGTGATAAGATAGTAAACAATCGTACGACAGTGCATCTAATTCAGAGGGACAGAAAGTCTACCAGACTGGATAGAAGGGGATGCCAATGCTATACCTTTTTTGTGATCCTGCTATCCCAAATAGTATATTTAATTCTGCAGGGGTTGTTGCAGCCATGTCACCATTCGTAAAAGTGGCATTCGTAAAAATACACATGAAATAAATGTCATCCCAAAAGTTATTGATACATTCATTAATTGCGCAACGCAAATTGATAGCCAAGTATGTAGAAATAGCATGTCCGCAAACAAACGTATTCCCAAATAGGTTTGCCTAAAGTGACCAGCAGAGGTCCCCACATGATACCAAATTATTATTCACCATTTCAAAATAACTTTATATTCTTCAACATGATCAAGCTAATGTATCATTCCTAAACCCGTGACATAGCCTAGCTACATAGCTGTAGTTTGAAATGCTACTCTATCTGATTGAATAGTGGTATGGCCCTGGTCCAGGTAAATTATGGTTAATCTGAATGCAATGTCTTTGACCTCACAGGGGCCAGCTCTACACTAAAAGATAAAAGTGACAAGAGCTGAACGTAAACTACAACCTCATTCCACGAACCCCAGTGTTCCAAACTCATCTGAATTTTTACATATAAACTTAATACAATAAATTCAACATTCTTTACAAA
This sequence comes from Pollachius pollachius, assembly GCF_949987615.1. Taxonomy (NCBI): domain Eukaryota; kingdom Metazoa; phylum Chordata; class Actinopteri; order Gadiformes; family Gadidae; genus Pollachius; species Pollachius pollachius. Next base: position 43,287,702 of record NC_136936.1, read on the forward strand.
GCAAAAAAAATGGACCAAAAGTCTTGGACCATGTTAAAAGAATTGCTTCAATCACTCATACTCGAACTCATACTTATTTGAATAGGCAATGCCTTATAAAGAATATTATAAGAACAATAATTGTAAAATGTACACAACATTTACTAACCATTCACTTCAATGATATGGAAGATATTTCTAAAGAAGATAGTAAAAGGAGTGATGTAGTTAACAGAAATTAAAATACTGCTTCCATGCACCCAGTGTGCTGGTCAATTGGGTCATAGCAGGGCCTTAGAGAGAATTATCTCTATCACTTTTTTTTTTTTGGGGGGGGGGGGGGGGGAGAGAGCTGTTATTAAAGTGTAACTTCTTAGAAATGGCACAACCATCTGTCCGCTATTGAAGCGAGCGATAGCGTGCGTGTCAGTTTAGTGAAGTAATGAACGAGTCCGGTTGTGTGTAAGAATAAAGTACCCAGCCTTTCAAGAATCGGTGGCCGCTTCATTCCAACCATATTCCGACCTATAAGCAGACCCACTGTAGGTAAAAGTGAAGGGTGTTTCCCCCGAGAGAGCATCGGCCCTGAAGAGAACGTCTCCCCTGTGCTCCTCGGTCTGGGAGCCAACAGCAGGAAAGTGTAACTAACCATCTCGTAGTTGGAGGCGGAGCGCAAGAGAGTATACGTGATCCAATAGTTTGAGATAAAAATAAAGCACATTCATTTGAATGATTTTAGCTTGTGTGTGATTTATCGCGGGCACGGGCACACACAAGCCAAAATCATTCAAATGAATGTGCTATATTTTTATCTCGCACTATTGGAGCGCGTATACTCTCTTGCCTCCAACTACGAGATGGTTAGTGTGACTTAAAGGTCGGAATATGGTCGGAATGAAGCGGCCACCGATTCTTGACAGGCTGGGTAATTTATTCCATGGGCGTAAATTTGGTCTCAGTTTTGGTAGGGACACTTCACAGACGTAACCCCAAATCATATGCTGAACAATAAATACTCTAGATTTAAATAAGTCTAGATTTACATGTGCACGTATTCACATTTAAAGTACACACCCACACACACACACGCACTGCCAGTGATATGTACACGATACTTTGTTTCTCCCAAAATCACTAGACTGCATCATGCTGAACAATAAATACTTTATTAAAATAAAATATAGATTTACATGTGCACTTACTCACATTTAAAATACACACACACCTACCCACGCACACACTGCCAGTGATATGCGTACGATACTTTCTCGTGCTCACGAGATACTTTCTCGTGCGCTCGACATACTCTCTCGTGCGCACAACATACTTTCTCGTTCTCACGAGATACTTTCGCGTGCGCATCACATACTTTCGCGTGCGCACCAGATACTTTCTCGTGCTCACGAGAAACGTATCCCATGTCCCTTTACGGGTTCCGTAGGTTCCGTACCCAGCCATGGTTCCAGAAAATGGAAAACAAAATCAACCGCGCAGGTCGGTTGATATGCTTGTCATCGGCAGAGCACTGGCAATCACGCACAGCCCGGTCAACGGCACATGTGATTGGAATGTACGTCAGCAGAGAGCAACCAATAGGTTTAGAGCCAAATGGTCCCGCCCCCAGGAACGTTTTTTTTTTCCTTTTGCCAGATCAACGATTTCAGACCTTTGACTGGCAGGAGTTTCAAAACGAATGCGCGACAGAACACTGCCAATAATCACGTGACTCAAAGCTTGCGCCTGTGTGGTCAAATCTCTGAAAAGTCAGTGCTGACAAGTCAGTTCTGAAAAAAATTATGAAGAAGATAAAATAGAACAGAAAATCATGTTTGCAGATGTTTTAATTTTTTTTCAGGCTATAATCTCTTTTTTCAGTGTTGCAAAACCTTTTTTACAAGGTGTTGAGTATTCAAACCCAGACTTACAAGCCTTTGAAACTTTTTTTTTCAGGTTTGAATTATGGCAGGATACTGGCTCCATATCCCTCTAGTTTTCTCCTGCGTTGGGTCTTGGCTGAATGCTGTATACGTCTACGGTACCTTTAAGGACGCTGACGTAAGCATTTGCTGGATCGTGATAGGCTTATTGAGTTCCGCTTGCCCGGCTTGAGCAAACAGCATGGCGGAGGAACTGTGGAATAAAGTAAACATTCCTTTTCCAAGTGCTGCTTCTTCTGTAAAAATAAATTCAAGAATCTTAGAAGGTATTTATTTTTTTCTGAATCATGTATGAATCCATCTGAATTTGACAATGTAAACAGCCGTGGCACATGTGGATTTTCTTACCCACGAGGCTATGACCTGTGTAAATAACTTGCAGTAGTGTGTGACAATACATTTTTGTTTCGTTGTTTAATTTGAAAATACTTTGCATTTGTAGATGCAAATATTACATGGATGCTGAAGAAAAACGACACGGTCCTTGGTTTGCTCAAAAGCCACGTTCTTCAAACGGAGATCCGAGTTCTCTATGAGCTGCTGTTCACTTGTAAAAACAACCATGGAACCAACTTGACGTTTCGGGCTTTAAAGCAGGTAGGACAGTGATTTGACACTTGGTGTTCCGTGCACGGGCATAGATGTGCATTGTAATAAGTGGCGAGATCGGAGAGACGCAACATTAAACATGCATTGTTGTTATTTTTGTCCCAAAGGTTGAACAGTGTATCAACAGACTGAAGGAGATGAAGCTTGATGCCGCCCTGCTAAATCTTTCAGACTGTTGTGCAAGCAGGTTTAAAAGGTATTTGGCCAGTGTGATGGATGACTGCATCAGTTTCTTGACAACGGTGGAGCCATGTAGTTACCCCTTATCCTGATCAGCTGTAATGTTATTTGTGCGGAACATACTTGAAATATCTTTGTGTTGTTTTTTTGAAGGAAGATCTACTTCTCAGAGTCTGCTTGTGTTAGCTCATGCCCCAGTCAGCCCATGCTGGAGTGGGTCTCTCTCAAGGTCCTGGGAGCTGCCCGGCTATTGACCTGCGTAATGGATTACTGCAGCAGATCATTCGCGTATCCTTATGGGCTGCTGAGCAGCATTTGGGGTGTATGCATTTGTATCTGAACTATACTGGAATCCCAAAGGTTTTATAAAGGTTGCTGCCTTAACTTCTATCTTCTATCACGGATAGCCGTGCAAGGCAGCAGCTTAAACAGGATGAATTTATAGTCCTAAGTGTGGTAATCACCAGCATGGTTAGTCGTCTATGGTGAGTGCATCTGCATTTTATCTATTTGTATTTATTTGTAATAATAGTACAATTCTATATTATTTAATGTTCCTCTATCTCTGCCCCCACAACAGGGTGTATTTCAGGGCCATGGTCGTTGCCCTGGTTCCACTGTATGGACACATTCAGATTCTGCTTGCGACGGTGTCCCAGGCGCACCCCATGCCCTTCCTCACTGGCTACCATCTGCCAACCGACCTGACAGAGTTCATTGGGCCATCATGGTCCTCACTGCTAACCAAGGGCTTCAATTTGGCTTGGCTCTCGAACGCGCTCGCTCCCTCAAACCCCATCATCCCCCCCACTGACGAGAATGGTTACGATGTGGGCGTGGCACTCCAAAGAGGTGTTTGGATTGCATGATCTGCTCTATTCAGAAAAATATTCCTAGTATTCCTCCTGTCCATCTTAAAGGGGACATCTCATACCACCAGGTGTGAGTGTGATTAGCCATTACAAGCAGGTTTGAAAATGTGCAGCAGTGTGACATCACAGGTGGGCGTGTCCATCTAGATGTGTGACGGATAGATGGACACGCCAACCTGTGATGTCACACCTGGTGGTATGAGATGTCCCCTTTAAAACACTTAGAGGTGCTGTAGGTAAGATTCGAGAGCTGTTATTAAAGTGTAATTTGTTAGAAATGGCACAACCGTCGGTCCGCTATTGAAATGCCGTGACAATATGTTTCAAGTTGACTGCGGCTGCCTCTAACATTTCTGGTAAACCTGCTTCTTTTCCGTGATGGTTCGGATAATATATCTTGCCTTTTGATCCCAGTCGTGTAAAATTCTAAACTTATCAAGGGCTGAGATACGTATCAAGAAGAGCGCAAATGAGCGAGGGGAAGGTTTTTTTTTTGGTTGTTTAATTTCAAAAACTTGCTCTCTCCTCTGCTGTCTCTCTCTTTACAATGCTCAAATCTTATCTACAGCACCTTTTTATTTAATAGTTAGCATATTGAAACTATGTGGCGAGGGGCATATAAATCAAATAAATGTGCGAATTGGACCCTGAACGCAGGAGCATTTCCATATGAATCCTGATGAATTTTCCATGCTTACTTTTCAGTCCACGACGTAGACAGTGATCAAAATCCTTCCATCAAGATCTTCAAAAATGTTAGACTGGTATGTCAGCTACACTGCTCTCGTGTTTTGGATTTTAGAAATTACTAAAAATTCACTGCTGTTTTTATTGGTTGTTCCCATACAGGATCCCATGCCATCTTCCATTTCATGGAAGAGTGAGCAGGGAGAACAGGAAAGGGTTTTCCTTGCGCAGGTCCGATCAGCTGCTACTTGTAAAGATTTGGCCACCCGTCTGAAGGAGATGATCGCATGGTGTGTATCTCAGAAACGGAAACGGGAGAAACCATATTTCTCGTTCCTGCATCTTAAGTGCAGAAGGTTGGAGCGCCTTGAATTGGCAGGAAACAGGTGAGAAGGACGACTAGAGTCCTCGTCTCAAGGATGTACCAGTTTATCATTGTGTTTACCTGTGTCTTTAGAGGTCTACTTTTTGCAACTGATTTGACATTTAAACGGAAAAACACATTTATGAACACAAATGTTTAAAATGTAAATCTCCAGTAAAGACTAGGGTCAGAATCACACTGGTATGATCCTTTTGTCTTCCAATGATGTGTCAATATTTTGTGAGGATTTTGCAATCATCTCTATAATGTCATGGATACTTTGTGACAACCTGTGGATATTGTGTGACAACTTATTTATTTTTATTTTTTAGTTTGCAGAGGAAGTTGCGGCGTCTCAAAGGCGAGGTCTGCTGGGTTCTATCCCCCTCGGACCCGCTCCCTGTATCCTGCCAATCGCTCAGCACCTTATGGAGAAGGACCCATCCCAAGAACCGCTTCCAGCCACTCAGGTCTCGATTACGGACCACAGGAGCTCGAGTCAAGGTTGGTGCCCAGAGGGAACCGCAGCTGGTGAGACGACGACCAAAGCAGGGAAGAAGGACTTGCAACACAACCAACGTGTCTGCCTCCAGTGGCCAAGATGAAATAGATGACATATTTTCTTCATTGGATTTTTGAATGCATTATTGGGTTTACATAACCTCACAAAACTTTTTGTGTGGTTAAAGGAGACCCCAACTTTAAATATCAAAACCAAATGGACTCCTACAGCTTGCTTGCAACCACAAAAAAAAAAATCTGTAAGGATATTAGGCAAGCTTTTTATGTACTTGCTGCCAGGATCATTTAGGGTGGAATAACGGTAAATCTGGCTGAAGAACATAGGTTTGGATGTGCTTATTTTGTGCCGAGTCCAATGCTCGGGCTGCATAAGAACTGTCTGCACTTTCTGGATAAAGTGTTTTCAACAAGGATTCTCCAAATTAGATGACCTCTTAAAAAAATTGTGGCAGAAGATAATTCCGTAAAAATAAATAAAAGGTTTCCAGCCAAACTTAGTTGATTACATCCTGGTCCTCAAGTCAGCTGTGAGCTTGCTCTCTACTGGACAATTTAAGAAGATTTGAACTCCCTGATGAGTCCACATTAATACCTTATGGTAATAAAGAAAAAACTGGTTTTATCAGTACTGGATTTATCCGCTGAGTAGACAAAGAACAATATGGCCTTAGTGTTTGAAAGGTAATGCTCAGAGGAGAATATCATGGAAGGTATTATTCAAAATCAAAAACCTGACACACCAGTATTTGGATGAGGTGTCTGCTTTTATTGGCATGCACCTTGGCAGTCCTGTTTCAAGAGTTGGATGTATTAGGTTCCTTTATTATTGAATGCCGACTGCTATGATGTCAAAATGTAATTGTTAAAGTTATAATTATAATTGATCAGTAAGTGCTCAGGATCCAGCGAGATATAGATACAAAATTGCTATATTGAAAGAGGTTGACAATTATCATCATGGTACTGTGTCTGCACGGCTCACCCATATTTTTGTGGCATCTAGCCAGAAGCAGAAATTTCCATTTTCATTTGTAGTGAAAGTACCAATGGTATATTAAATGGTGACCTGTAATGTTGTAGACTCATTGAAAGCTTTTGCCAATGTAGTGTTTTCGTCGATTCAGGCATAGACTTTATAAAATGTTTATTAATATAATGTAAAACAATAAATAATCAATATAAATGGTTTCAGGTTAAGGGTCAGGGAAACTAGTAAGAAATAGGATTTTAAGTACCGGTAATATATTTTTGTCTGAGCATGTTGTGACATCACATCCGGTCCGCTGTCTTCCTGGTGGCAGCACATCCGGAAGGTGGGGTCTTCGTTATAGCGGTTTGTTACCGTTTGGAAGTCGGCATACATTGAACTCGTTGTCTTCTACCAAATGCACTCTCCTGGATAGTATCAAGCAAAAGCAACAATTAAATTCCTCTTCTGGTAAGATTTAAAACCATTTAATTTGAGAGAAATACATGTTTTCATAAATAGAAATGTATAATTGGCAAGGGTCCCTTAATAAAGGAACCGCGACCCACTATGGATAATAACACCGATATAGGAGGAGAGTATTTATTGTGTTCCCTTATTTCCTATATCCTTTCTTAACATGCTTGTGGGTGTTTGTCATTTGAAGGGTTTCTGAGCTTTTAATTAATGTGCCAATCTCACATCGTTCTACTGATCATCGCCCTGATGCAATGAAGCGGGCGGCAGCATGTAGGCAAGAGACCACTGATACATGAGTCGCTACGTTACACCGACGTTTGTGTTGTACGGTAGTCTACATTAATCAGGGCACGTTCGTGGTTCTCCCGAATGCAACTTACTTTGTTTAATGTTTTTTCCGTTTAAGTTTTTTTGTTGATGAACGCAACCATATTGAAGACAGCTGGGCAGATCGACAATAGCGCCGTCTGATTTGAGTTGTGTTGACGGGTAGTCTATGATGCTGTAGGCAGCGAGGTTTCCATTTGACATGCAAATATCATTAATTCAGATGCTTACTTTAGACCTAGGGACACGCTGTTTTCCCTTGAGGATATGGCACGCCCAAGGTTATTTGCCTATAGTTGAATCCAAGACAGTCAGCACAAAAGACTGTTTTCACAACAGTTAGCTTTGGTCAAACCGTTGTATTATGCGTTGTTGGCGCGCCTCTACAATATTGTCAATACAAGGGTATTCAATAGATGGTGAATAGTTCTTCAAACCTGTAGCGTAAGGTCATCAATCAATATTCTTTGTGAAAGGTTTCAATGTTTCAACATTACAGACACACACACACAAACACAAATATTGGGTCAGTTAAACTAAGTCATCCACTTCCTCAGCTTGAGTTATACCTTGAAACTGAATTCATAATTAACCTTCTCACTTAAATGATGCAAGGAACTTTAAAGAATAGCTGTTTGGTTGTGCCTCAAAAACGGCACACATCAGATTTCATTGCCCCCTGTACATACGGAAGACTCATTATATAAGACATATGCCATGGAGACAGCAAATTCAGCACATCTAAGCATTAGAGGATGAAGCTCATCATTAACGGGGATAAGATTAACCTGATTAGTGGAAACGATCATTCTGGCATTATGTCCCTTATAGCAGTAAATCAATTGACACTGTGATAAAGCTGTGATAAAAGCAAAGCCTGTATACATAACAGTTAAATTTCTCACATGAAATGTAGGCCATACACTGATTACTGAAATTGCACTATGCTGTATTGTTTACATGACCACTTAAATAATCCCACCATTGTCTTGAACCGTGCATAATCTGGTTATTATTGTCCAGGTCAAGATGATTTTTGAAACGAGTAGGAGTTGGGTTGTGCTTTCTATAGGCCTTTTCGGACCATATGGGAAAAAATATGTCTCATTAATGTTTGTGTTATGTGTTATAATGTTGTTGGTATCTATCTCTGTGTTGTCCTTAATTATCACAAGGGAGAGGCAAACCTTCTATAACAAGGCTTCGCTGAGCAGTGGCATACAGTCAATGGTTAACATGGGTCTCTGCCAGGAAGAGCGATGATAATTTCAGCCACGTACATTTAAATGGCCACTTGTTACCAACATTTCGTAACTCAGATTATCTAGGAATTATAGGTCACTGGTGGTTTTGGTCTTGACACAGCAGTTTATTATTAAAGCTTACTCATTGCACCGCAGCAGTTCACAAAAATACCTGATAGATTATTTGACGAGCATCCGTCAACATGTACTTTCCAAAGTTTTGATGCAGATAGTCATGTATGGGGTTTATACTAATGATGAATACATTAAAAAAAATCTTTAACTTTGGATAAACACGTAATTTCATGTATTGTGTGTTTGAAATATTGCCTCTTCAATAAGATTACAATATTGAGCTGGGCACCAGACGACACAGGGACTAGTTTCTACACTTCTTTGGCCTGCAGCTTCTTCTCTTCTGAGAGGCGGACAAAGGTCATGTGAATGGAGCTAAATCAGCCGTACATTTCATTTCCTCCCCGGCTGGGACCATCTGATGTTTATGCTAGTGCTTCCAACAACTTAATTTTCCATCAACCTGTAAGAGAGATATTACCAATGTATTGGTGTTCTGTTTTTTTCTGAGAGGAACATTTTCCGAAAGAATTATGAAAATAACAGCTACTTTGTTTTTTTTAAGCTCCTTTTTAGTTTTTATTCATGATTTTATATCCCAACTTACAAAATGGTGATTGCAGGAATTGAAATTTGGATTTGCACCTTGTATTAGACTTCTTGTTTTGAAGTTGGAGTATTCAAAATATTGTCCATAATCAAACTTTGGGTTTGTTTTCCAGGTTTTGGCACTTGCCACATGATCTATATTAACCAATCAGGGTATTGCATTGCCTTAAACGTTTGGGAGCGGTATCTGAGGTTTGATTAACTTTACCTGGCTTAATCTCATCAGAGATCTATCTGTTGATGGCAATTATGTTATAAGTCTAGGCAGGATGACAATGCTCACCAAGTCAAATGGACTTTCCACGCCGGACGTGAGGTTCTGGGGAAGGGTTATTGTTTGATCTATTCCCACCGGTGTATATCCCTTAGAAAACACTGGGTTGTCTCCTTTTCTCCCAGAGCAGGATGTTGGTCCAAACTCAAGCTGCGGAGTCGTGTACCGTGGCGCATATCTGGCATCCTTTCTCTTTTCTTCCCCTCTGATAGACTGCAAAGGCTTGAACAACATCTCACCTCGACGGCCAGATGTTTTGTTTAACAGTAACAGAAGGAAGAGGCCAGCCCAATTAGCTTTTAATGTTAAGTGGTTGAAGTGTTTTTTTCTTTTATAAACAAGGGATCATGACTAAAAGCCAAGGTAACACACTTCATAACGGAACATGATTCTTGATACAAGTTGGCCTAACCGAAATCAAATTCATAGAATGTCAAATCCCTGAATGACTTGATTCTGCTCTATTTCAATATGAACTAGCTGGCCTTGTTATTGTGGTTGTTCTGCCAGATCCTACAGACTTATGCCAGTGGTGTGGAAGGGGATGAGTAATGTCCGGCTGTAATAAATTCCTCTTGTGCTGGCATATAGTATAATCTTTATAGACATCATGTGCTATATACTACCTACTACCTACAATACAATTGCCTATGCTAAATCTGTTACTGTGAGTGAGTTTAAGTGGCTGCTTTGAAAGGCTAGGACCCAATCCATTTGATTCGGTCAAACTAAAATATCATCAAAACCAGATCAGGGGTATTCATGAACTTATTTTGAAGTTTTCTTCTTAGTGCTGATATTGAATCGGAAGAAATGTACCATTAATTTATAGGATAGTATAGTAGTACATTGTAGTTGTCATTCTTGAAATATGGCTCTTAATTTCCTTCCTAATTTATTGACTAGACATCTAATGAGACGAGTTTCTGCTGCTGTCTCTGAGGATGAGTAAATTGCCACATCTGCTGCCTGTTAGATGACTGGAGGAGTGTGTACGTACAATAAAGAGGTGCATCGGATCTCTGTTGGAGCTCATGTTTACAAATGTTACTGATTTGCAAATTTACTTGAAAATATTTGATCATGGACTCTTTGTGGTGATTAGTGAGGTCCTCCCCTTCTCTGAAAAGCGTCTTTGAGCGTCTAGAAAAGCGCTATATAAATTCAACATAGTGCGATATTTTGTTTGGTAATTCAATACTATACATTCACCGTACGGTGGTCATTATTTCTTTTTATCGAATGAAGGCCAAGACACCATAACAACTAGATATTTCCTATTTGAATAGATGACTCCTGTGTGCTTCCTCTGTTGCTGCTTAGCATCAACAGCTCTCATGTGACAGCTGGAGTTGCATGGAGCTGCACTGTTTTGTTTAACTCTGTTAGACTCCTTCCTCTTACCAAAAACTTACCATTAATGCATAGCAGCAAGCAGCCAGCCATGCCAGAGATCTGACCACTTCATCCCCACTTATTGAAAGCAGGCATGGGCTACATCCCTGTGGTAGGAAGCGTACAAGAGAACTTTGTACGCTTAGGTTTGGCCCTGCTTCGCGGATGGGATATCCAAAGTGTAGGTTGCATAAGTTTTTATCTGATCATCTCACCAGCATCCTTTCATTATGAAGAGCAGAACTTGATGATTATAGATTATAGGCTACCCCACCCATGACACACACTTAACCAGCCCTTGTTAGTTTTCCGCCAGCAACCTGACGGTTTTCACACCATTACTTTGAATAAAGACTGACAAGATGAAAAGGGTTTTACAGATGGACATTTGTTTCATGTATAATGTGTATGAGTTATTTAGTCTGAGCATTAGCCAACTCTGAAAAGGGAGTAGCCTAGCTTTTGACTTTCTGCGTCAACTTTTTGGAATGCTGAAGTAACAGGAGTGGTTAAAACGTCAACGGAGGGTTAGCTTTAACAGTGATTAATTTACCCTCCCTTGATCTCTCTGAATCATATCCATATGCATGGCTCGGAGAACCAGTCCGGTCCTGTCACAGTTTCTCTATTTCCAGTGGGTGTTGCAGAGCAAATCCCTTAAACGGTCAACCTTTTTTGCAAACTTTTTGCAAATTCCACTTCGGGGGTTATGGGTCAATTCCAATGAATGCGATCTCCGTGTCCCTCCCCCGTGTACAATTGAAAACATTTTCAAGCAACATTTTCTGCTTATGTTCTTTCCAATATCCCTACAGAGGTTGATGCGTTGAGTGTTTTCATGGAACTTTGGGCAGGATACAGCTTTAATATTTTTTACACATCAAATAAACATTTGATTTTCACACCCAATCACATCAAATTAAATTAACAAGATGTCTGATATGCATCTCTGGTCTTTGCACAGATTTTTAGCAATATTTTAAAATCAAATCACAAAAGGCGAAACAAAACGCCTCCAAAGACGTGCCATACTTTGGAACCACTGTCACTGTAGGCATAGTCCAAATAAAGTGTTTCAGTAAGTGTTTGTCTGTCCTGTCATTTTCCTGACATGGAAAACTAGCACACCGTTTTCATGCCCTTGTCACTGCAGTGTAAACAGATCAATGAGCAGAATCACAACCGTTTTCATTTTTAAGGAACTCCTATCGAATTGAGGGGAAGTGAGGCAGCAGAGTGTGTTAAAGGAAGAAGAAGCCTACTTAGTAGCTTCTGCCAGCGTAGAAGGGTTTTGTACCATAGCGGAGAGGATTTAACACCCCCCCTTCACCTCACATCTTTTACTCAAAGCTTCCTCTGTGCAACTTGCTGGAGCTGAAGTTAGTTAGTATGCACCACATCGGATCTGTTGTTGAACCTCGTGGATGCATGTTTTCGTGTGCAACCCCATCAATTTAGTTTTTCAACCAAGCCATCCCATAGACAGGCTGTCCCCTATCTTATCTCCCCGGCCTTTTTGTTTTTGGAGAAAAAAAAAAAGATGCTGACAAACTGGCATCTTTTCCCTTGTCTCTTCTGTTTTGCTCTTCAATTATTCATCGTAACTTGTTTATGCCATAGCACCAACAAGCCAGAACAAGTAGGATTTCTTTGCTTGAATCCTAACAGAATGACGAGAGAAAACAGGTGTGGTAGATGTTGATGCTTCACGCCAGGAGTTGTCTTGACGCGGGGTTATATTATTGAGAAGTGTTGCATATTATTTGGCAAATAAAGAGTTATCAATTATGAATTAATAAATAATGGGGAGAGCTAAAATACAATTCATCAACACAAGCGGCAGAAAGAGGCTCTATGACTCATCTATTGTGACACCTGTAATTCATTTTACACCATGCAGGCTACAGCCGATCAAATGACCTTTAGCTTGGTTTGGATAAATGAAAGGCTTGAACGAAGCAAGGTCATACCTGATAACGATTTTAGTGTCTTTATCTTTATGGACCTGGCGTACCCGCTGTTCACTGTACGCTACACACTGAAAAAGGTCACAAGGTCAGCATTCATATCAGACATTGTTCTTCTGCTGTTCATTCTTATCGCACATGTTGAGACTATTTGATGTTATCCACATAAGGTAGCCCTGCTAACCTCCGCTAATGGCCGGTAACGGTTCCCAGATCCTGCAAAGAGGAAGTGGAGGGAGAGCAGAGGCAGGAACTTGGGACAGGTAACCCCCCCTCACCCCCAGTCTCAACCGATTCAATGCCGAGAGGACATTTCCCTCCTGTTGTTTCCCTCTGGGCTGGAGAGAGGAGGGGGAGGATGTGTGGTAGACTCCTCAGTTTAGAGACACACGCACACGCGCGCACACACACACCTAGTTGTGCGCGACGCTATGCCGGGCCATTGTTTGTGCCTCGCTCCATTTCTCTCCTCATCAACTCCTCTTTTTGTATTTATTTTCATCAGCAAAGCAGCCCCACCTCCCCCCACAACCAAAAGGTAGAAATTGCCCACCACCACCACCACCGTGTCTCCCCTGTCCCGGTCTCTATATCTCGGCTGTCTGGCTGCACTATCCACAGGGGGGGAGGCGGGGTGTTCTCTCTCATCCGACTTTTCCATCCCCTCATGGCCATTTGCTCCATTGTTGTTGTTTTGCTTTATTTCCACTGAGCGCGACAGGGGCAATAGGGCGTAGAGACGGGCCGTGATGTCATCAGCAGACGGTTCTGGAACAAACAGTCTCCTCACAAAGGTTTAGGATAGGAACACCCGCACGAAGAGTACTGAGAAGAGAAAGTTGTCTTGTATTCCCATGGGATTCCTTCTTAAAACCCATTATTAAAAGCAATTGGAGAGTATTATAACCTTCTATGTATTTATTCATACAGCCTACATAGATGATTATAATACCCCCTGTTTTATTGCACTCTACTCTAATCTACTATGCACCATTCATATAGCTTATGAATGGTGCAAAGATTTGGTCAGTGTATTGTCACAGTGACCAAACTATGCAAAATGAAATAGAAATGTAAGTTGTGATTGAGTGGATGTGTGTTTGTGTGTGTGTGTGCACAGGTGTGTGAGTAAACAGACATCATTGGGCCTGTGCATTGGGTTCCATCTGACAGCCATCAAATGAATCTCCAACCCGTCCCTCTGGCCTGCCTGGCGGGCATGCTCTCTGTCATCTATATTTCAGCAGCGGGGCCCCAAGTTATTAAAAGAGAGAGAGAACCCTTTATAATGAAGCTCCCATCTCACTTTCTCTCCCCACCCACTGCCGTCCCGTATCTAGGTCAAGACAGCAGTTTCTCTTGAGCCACATCCACTATCTCATTTTAGTTATGGGAATTTCTTTGGGGGGCGGTGCATACTGGAAGATGCATTGCTTTGTTCTTCTTTCGATATGTCGTATTGGAATGTGCGGTTGGCCCATTATTTAGTCCCTGTTGTGTGACATTGTTATTTTCATACCTGTCAGTGCATGTTCGGTGTGATCATTTTGACATTCACTCATTGATTAAAAATCACAAATGTGTGTTTGTGTATTGTGGCCCACTTCACAAAGCTGCTAAAAGGGATAGACTTTTCAGTAGTTTGAACGCCACAGGAGATGGGGAGAGTCTGGATATCCTTCTTGGTATATAGCCCTCTAATTCCCATGACAACAGGGAACAAAGCCAGGAAAACTCCAGGGCAGAAGCCAGATTTCCTGGTTATAGAGTGTTAGGACAGACCTGGCATCCACCCCTGACCCCTCCCTCAACCCCCGAGGCCACGAATCGGTAGCGTCATCACATTATAGCCCAGTGCTAAACCCATGACTATGGCCACAGCGTTAAGTATATAGTTGCTCTTTGTCCAAAAGAGTGAGTCCATTAGCTCACGCCATTCCTAAATAGTCCATTTTAAATGTTGCTAGATTCCATCTGTAGGCATGTCATATTGGGTAGGCACAGTGTCATGTGAGATCTGGTTTCATAACACCATTTTGCAACTGAAACCCCATATCTGCTGTATTCAAATAATGATATGACCACCCAGCCAAATAATGTTCAGCTCAAAATAAAAAATACAAAATTTTACTAGATACATAGCAATTAATGTATCTATATATACAAGTGCAGTGCATATTGTGTATATATAAATATATATATATAACGTGGGATGTTTGGCTGCATGTAACTTCTTTGGAAGGGCAGAAGTTTGAAGGAGAAGAAGTTCTTTGACTTGTTAACAGTGTCTTTGAGGTGGAGTGATTCTATGATATCAGCGGGAGGTGATTTTGGAGGATCGGTTGATGATGCGTTGGAGTTCTTTGTGTGTGTGGCTGCCTGGCCGAGCTGTGGTACCAGACCACTATGGGGGATGTGAGAATGCATTCAGTGATAGTTTAATTAAAGGAAAAATGTAGGAGATGCTGTTTGAAGTAGGGGGGGCAATTTCTCTGCACTCATGGAAAGCAAAGACTTAGAGCAAATCAACAGTCAAGGTTGGTACATCAACAGTCAAGGCATTCACCTTGTGAATTACTTGCAAGGGACCAGAGTGTTGGACAGGGACAAGAGTGTGTTTGCCGTTAAGGATACCAACAACATGTTTTGGGACATTTGGGATTCAAATATTATAGCAGATTAGCTGCCCATTTTACTCTGGGTGCACCAAAAATGTAGGGACCACAGGTTGTGACAAAATTATTTTTTGGTCAAACCTGTGTCATTTTTAAAATTGGCTGTTGACTAAAAATTGTAATTTGATTCACTGAAGACACAACATTCCAACCAACTAAAATGATCATAACATTTATTTATTTACCCAATGGTAGTACATCACGTGGAGTGCCAATAACGTCATTAACAGTCGTGCTCAGGTGTCCAGCAGGCTAACCGCTGGATGGGAGACAGACGGCAGGAAATGAGAGGTGGAACGAGGCCAAAAGCCGCAGCTCTCGCTGAGGCTTTTTGTCGGCTCTGGCATGACACATTTCAACGGCAACAGTTGCTAGAGAGGCGGCCTCTGGACTGCTGGCATGCAGATGGGCAGGAATCAGGTGATCACGAAATGTGTCACAACAACACGGGGGCCAGGAGACACTGTGCAGCTACTTAAATGAGGACACATTGAGTTCATATTTTTATGATGAGGGAATGCAATACAGCATAAGACAAAAATATATATAATTTCACTACTGAATAGAATTATAATATAACTTAGCGGAGCAAGGAAATCTCCCCATAAATGAAGTTGAAGAGTCTCGACATCGCCATGTGACCAATATCAAGTTTAAAGCCATATTGTTGATTAAAAAAAACGTGTGCCACTGAAGTTAAAATGCTGTTGTATTCTGTGCCAAGACGATGACTGCTGAGGTTCACCGTCACCTGACTCTAACAAACATTGATGGACCCTTGGCTCTCAGTAGTACAAAGGCCACCCCGTTTTAAGAGGCTGCAGGCTGCCCTTTTTAACAACATCCACCAGTACACCAGTACTCAGCTTGTTAATTTGGATGTGTTGAACGCTGGTCCGACGGAGATGGAGCACACACCACCAGTCACCCAAATGCAGCCCCTCTCTCGATTCTCCTGCCCCTCCGGGGTTAAGAGCCACCGGGTGCAGACCAATGTCCTGCCGTGTCTTTAAACGAGGTTCGACCCTTGTGCCCTTCTTTAATACACTCCTAAACTGCTTCCTGAAGTGGAGGGCCGCGAGTCCTCTGGTGGTGGGGACCTTTTGATGGGGACCCCGGTTGAGTGGGGGTCTTTGTTGGGCCAGATCCCGGGGACTTGGCAGAGTAAGTTATTGCCATCTTGGAACTCCATTAATGCAATGATTACCATCTGTTCTGGTTTGCTACCACACTCCGGACAGTCTCCTTATATCTCTGTGCAAGGCCGGACCCTGGTTCCCAGTGTGCAATTGGAGAAAAAGGCATCGGCCTACATAATGTTTGTCAACGACTAATGATTTCACTTTTTGTTTTCCTCACATGCAGGTGGCGCCAGGTGTGTTTTCGGGGCAGTAACCAGGAAGAGCGTGTGCGTGCGTGTGTGTGCGTGTGGTTGTGTGTGTGTGTGTGTGTGTGTATGTGTGCGCGCGCACGAGAGAGGGACACCGAGGGATTCAGCGATGGCTAACAGCAAGAGCAAGAACCAGAGCTCTCTGGCCCTGCACAAGGTCATCATGGTGGGCAGCGGAGGAGTGGGCAAATCGGCCCTCACGCTGCAGTTCATGTACGACGAGGTAGGCTGCCTGCTCGCCAGCGGTTGCTTCGGATAGTCGATCAACAGCCCTAAGGCGGACACCTGCACACCCACGACCCACTTCACTGTAGAGATGTAAATACACCACTGGCAATGCAGCCTTCCTCCCAAATGATATACTGTACATGCCTTCACACATGGCCTGAAGCTATTATTATTATTAGGTATATTTTGACATGTTATTTCTTTGATGATTATCGATGGTATTGGTTGTAATTGATTAATCTAGTTCGAACCTTTCCAATAAGAACAAAATTTAATGCATTGCTATTCAAGTATTGAAGTTGAAAATTATATGTAATATACTTGTATTAAGTATTTTATGATAAAAAAGGAAACCGGTTCAAACATGCCTAAAATGAAACATGAATGAAACACATTTTCATGGTGATTAGGCGTTTGATTTGAGATGCACACCATCAGAGGCACGTCCTTAAACATCCTTAAACAACCTCAACAAGCAGGCAGCATGTTGAGGTGCCCTTGAGCAAGTTGTTAAACCTTCAGTGGTCCCATTAGAAGTGAGTCTGTTGCCCAGAAGATGACTTGTGTATGAGGTGTTGTGCTGAGCCAATATCCACAGGGGCCACTGTAACGACAACCCACATACTCAGACAACTTTGCCTGGAAGGGCAAAGAAAACACGGATTTATCAAACTAGTGACTTTCCCTCAACGCAAAATGTAAACATAATGACTCAAGACACACATTGTGGCGTTTTGCACATCCTTTTTCAAAATGTTCGACACTTACTTATGTCATATCTGTTGCAAATTAATTAGGTGTGTGTGTGTGGGGGGGGGGGATATTGGCTAAAATCTATAAGTATAACCCAAATTATACCGTCCATAATAGCTCATTCTACTAAACCTTTTATTATAACAGACAAGAGTCCTACCTGTCTTATCAGTATAGAAGGAGGCAACAATGTCTGCAGAGTAATAATCTATTATATACTGAATGGGTATTGATTTTCCCATTATCAGCAACACATTTTTAGTTGTTTCTTTGTTGTTCTCTGTGAAAAACCCTCTACTTCCCTCTGCATATAATTTTATTTAAAAAGTATGCGTGATTGCAATCTCACAAAGACGGTGGCAAACAGTACTTAGCTTTGGAGTTTTACTCTACTATGCACTTTGAAGGTGAAAGCCAGACAAAGAGATGTTGATTCAAAAGACTGAATGTGCATCGCCTTGAAGGTTCTGCGATTTACCCAAGAAGTGGATAGCAATTATGCTGTCCTTTGAACTGAACACATCTTTCCACTTCATCAGAAAGTGGTGTCCTTGTTCCTAGCAAAATATGTAGTTTCAGCCTCTCTTGTTTCCCTTTCCTCCTGTTTTGATGAATCTAATGGAAAATGACATGGTTCTTCCTGGCTTCCAGTATGTAGTGGTCGCATGTAATGCAAGGGTCTATTTCACGTGGAACATATGAGTAGGGTGGGATTAGCTTTTACTAATGTGGATACAAGTTCACCAGTTGTTTTCAAATCTGCAATTCTAACCACACTTCATCAGTGACCCAGAGGACCTTGCTCAAAATGAATAACATAGCCTTTTGAATATCGATCGCATCACAACACTAAAATGTGAACGTCCGTTTTTGGAGTAAAAATAGGTTCTGTGGCATGCATTTAAAAATACTGATACAACAACTGAATCATTGTGTAAGTGTAATACTGAGGTGTTGCTCCACTTCCGGTCCCATTGTACCAGCATGCCCACACTCACAACACCCCTCCCCGCCTTCTCATTGCACCCAGTTCGTGGAGGACTACGAGCCCACCAAGGCGGACAGCTACAGGAAGAAGGTGGTGCTGGACGGGGAGGAGGTCCAGATTGACATCCTGGACACGGCGGGCCAGGAGGACTACGCCGCCATCAGGGACAACTACTTCCGCAGCGGCGAGGGCTTCCTGCTGGTCTTCTCCATCACGGAGCAGGAGTCCTTCAGTGCCACCGTGGAGTTCAGGTACACCGCCCCCAAGTCTTCCCCCACCGCCACCACAGCCTGAACGCTGGTTTGGGCCTTATCGGACTTTGTATTTTAAACCAGGGAACTGGGTAGGTTGCTAGTGCAACGGTTTGTCATTGTCGAGATTTTAAATTATTAAATTTCAAATTTATTATGGATGTATTTATGTGTCGAAATGCGTCCGTGCGGGAGATTCACAGACAACATAACAACATTTGGTATCTGCGTTTCTTCTGGCATCTATCTTATCTAATCCAAACAGAATTTCATATCTGAAATAAGAAAAAATCATATTCCATGCAATTTATAAATATAAGGGATATACTGTAACCTGGGATGAAACGGTGCGTTCCTTTTGTTTGGGTGCTTTTTTTTTACAAAACCTCTTCTTTGTAAACTACACCAACATAAACCATCTCGTATGTTGGCTTCCCCCATGATTCTGGCCCTCTCTCTGTAATTGGGGGATTACAACCCCCTTGTTCCATTACTATAGGAACACTACCGCAATGGGGATATTTGATCAGGAGAGATACAACACCAAAAAATGCTGCAACTGTGATAAATCCAACATAAAAAACAAAGTTTATACAGTTAACTTGAATATAAAATGTGGTTTCAAATTCCCTTGGGGAGGTTTTCGGCCGACGTACGCATCTCGCACACCCAGCAGAAGGCTAACTCTGCTGTCCCATTTCCCAGGGAGCAGATCTTGCGGGTGAAGGCAGAGGAGGACAAGATCCCCCTGCTGCTGGTGGGGAACAAGTCGGACCTGGAGGAGCGGCGGCAGGTGTCCGTGGACGAGGCCCGCGGAAAGGCCGAGGAGTGGGGCGTCCAGTACGTGGAGACCTCTGCCAAGACGAGAGCCAACGTCGACAAGGTAGGACCACTGTTGTTGTTAAAAAAAAAAAAATACTTTGATTTATTTATTGTGAAACTGTGCTACTCTCATGTGACCTATCGGTGTAGCGTTCGTGGGTGTCTGAACATTTTGTTTTCATTCATCCCCCCTCTCCCCAGGTGTTCTTTGACCTCATGCGGGAGGTGCGAGGCAAAAAGATGTCGGAAAACAAGGACAAAAACGGCAAAGGAAAGAATAAGAAGAACAAGAAGAGCTTCAAGGAAAGATGCTGTTTACTGTGAACTTATTTTCTGTGCAAGCCGTAAAACACACACACACACACACACACACACACACACACACACACATATGTATATATATATATATATATATATATATATATATATATATATACACACACACACACACACACACACACACACACACACACACACACACACACACACACACACACACACACACACACACACACACACACACACACACTGTGTATGTCTTGGGAAGGAGTTCAAACATTGAAGGCACCCCTTCACCCGGACCTCTCCTGTGTGTTGCTCATGTGGAATCAAATGTGTCTGTATGTTTGTTGAGTTTTTTAACAGCTGCTCGTGATTATGTCTATAGAACAATCTTAAACCACTTTTTTAAACCATGCAAAAGGAAGGTAACCACTAATTTGAGACTGTGACTTGTGATGGCTTGGAAGAGGCCAAATGACCAATAGTCCTCTGATTTTCTCCAGATTGACTTTAGACCTTTCTTACGCCAACTCGAATATACTGCCAACGATCCCTAGTTTCATTTATTGCTGTGCACTTTTCCTTCCCACTTTTTTAACCTCCAGTAAGCTTAGGTTCACAATCAACTACTTTCCTGGGATCTCTTAAGCTTAATTCTGTACCAGTGTACCTGCTGTTTCAATGACATTCATACATTTTACTTTCCAAATATAATGGTACATTTTTAATATTCTCTTCTATTGACTCTTAAACTTTTCTAGGTTTTGCTTGTAAATACAAAACACAATTTCGACCCAGGTAAACATCTTCTGCTTTTGGTCTTGAATTTGTTGAGAAAAAGTCCCAAGACCAAGGTCTAATGGCAGAGTGGTGAAATTGAATGGAACTCTCTTCCCTCCCACATTGCAGTTTGCAATAACAGTGAGGGGAAACAGTCATTGTGTGTACTGAACCTTGCATGGTGAAGGAAATGCAATCCGGAGGGCGATCTCACCCCTGCTTCAAAGGGCGGACATAATTAGCCACGATGGTTCTATTGTTTATCCTCCACATATAACCTTAAGTCTCTGTCTAAACTGCACTACATAAGCCTTCATTGCCAATGCTGAAATAATAAATAGCTCAATGAATTCATGCTTGAGATGTAACTTGAATGTGCCATCAGAATCTTACGTCTACATGTCCAAATCCTTGTTTCTCGTTGTGGATCTTGTGTTTTTAACTCAATGTATGTCATTTACTTTGTGCGTGAGTGAATGTGAGATGGAAACATGGATATTAATCTAGTGCTACAGTGAAGTGTTTTACACCTGCATAAATCAAGTGTCCTCCATTACCCATGGTCCATCATGTTATTGTTTTGCTCTTTCTAATGAGTATGATAATCCATTTGAAAAGACAACCTTTAAATATGTTGCCAAATAAAAAAAGATCCCTTTGTACATATGACTGGAAGTTCTTTTTTTAAATGTAAAATCTTAATTCAAATATTATTTGACAAATTTGTTCTAAACTAGTTAACATAACGTACATTGAACTATTTTCAAAGAGCTCTCCTAGCAGGTGTCTCATTTATGTGGGTCATATAACCAGCGGGGTCAATGTGAGTTAGTACTACGACTCTCTACATAACAGGAGTAGACCGTTAATTAATGTTATGTGCAACACCTGTGTTGTCATTCCGATAAGACGACGCCTCTGGGAAAAGTATCAAGGTATATTGGCCCTCACTGGGTTGCCCTCTACTGGTTAAACTGGGAACGTTAATTGACGTTGAATTGGAACGCTCACATTTCAGCAGTTACTTTTTGATTGACAATTTGTTCAGAAAATATATTTATCAACAAAAAAAACTATTACTATAGATAATGCCTTTTACACTGGATTTTTGGCTTCAACACAATTTTATTGACGAACTCACGGAGTTTGACTTTAGTTTGAAATGTCACTAGTTTGTGGGCAATGACACCACACGTCAAGTCCGGAACGATCAGATCCATATGAGGCCTCTAAGAATTCTATATTTTGCATAGGAAATGTCCTTTAATTTCCAAGAACGCATGGATTGAAAGAGTTTTAGTTGTAGTCCAACTTCGGAAAACGGTAGTTCCACGCTAGAGACTTTAGAGTTCAGCAATACTCGCCGTTGCGCAATGACGTCTGTTAGGAGAAGTGGAGTCGAATTCATTTTAAACAGTGCTGTCTTTTGTTCGAAAGGAAGCACCTTTTCAGCTCTCCTTGACCCGATGACGTCTGCCACAAAGGTCAAGGAAAGGATGCATAAAGGTTAGGAGATTTGGCTATGCGTAGAGGCCCCAGATCTTCCAAGAAGAGACTCCAAATCAGCATCAACAAAAGAAAACATTAAAGATAAGAGTTCTAAAGGTGAGCATTCCATGGTACAACGTGTCAAATTTCAGTTACACACATGAGCCCAGCAGCAGCAAGCTCATGCCCACTAGGTCAGTCCTTTACTATGCCTTTTATTTTTCCTCTTTGGGGCACAGTGCCAGTGCCTCTGTGTTCCCTTTGTGTGTTCCCCTTGTTATTAGTTTTTCAATTAGTGTGCGCCTCAGTGGCCGACATGCAGTCACCTCAAATTTTCATGACTGATTTAGCCGTCCTCCATGATACATCGATGTAGGAGATCTCTTTAGAAGTGACAGTATTTCGATTTTGTATCTCACAGGCTACTGCATTGCAAGGTCTATGCACTGGCACTTCTGTGCAGGGCTGTGCAGAGACATGTTGAGGGGCAGGGGCTCTAATTCAAAAAAGAGCACATGGAACAAGATTTGTTAACAATATATGTCAACTTTATTTTTGAATAATGAATTACCCTTACCATTAATCCTACATACAATCGTACATAGTAGTATCCATACTATATCCCTAAAGACAATGTGAAATTTTACCTAATACTAAATCCACATTTAACCTAAACAAAAAATGAAACATGGGGCCTTACATCAGACTCCATTCACATGAATAAAAAATGAAACCGTTATTCAACAAAATGTAATCTTACATATAGTATTAATGCTATAGAAATGGCTGTATCAAATTTTACAAAATACCAAATCCACAATACTGTACACCTTAGAAAGAAATATGAAGACTTACATCAGACTACATTCACACAAATATTATACATCCAAAATGCAACAATCTGACATCATACTATGTGATTCAAATAAAACGTGCTAACTACTACAGCAATGAGAATGAGAAAAGGTATTTTAATGATTTTTGGTGAATATTTTAAACTATTAATTGCATATTGATTCGCTATAATGCAAAATATCCACAAATATCACCTGTAGTAAGTAACAGTCCACCATTGGCAACTACTACAGCAATCAGAATTAGAAATGTATTTTTATTGATTTTTAGTGAATATTTTAAACTATTAATTGCATCCTGTTTCACTATCATGCGAGATATCAGCAAAGAAAGAATACAAGAAAATGTATTTTTATTGATTTGTGGTGATTCTTTCCAGAAACAATTCCATGTTAGAGTCTATGCCACCAGTCTGGGGCGTGTAATTTGTAGACGATCCCTAAGACAGATAGCAGCCAGAAGGTAGATTTAAAGGGATACTTCACTGGTGGAGATATGAAGGTTATATGAAGTAAATAATTCTATGTATTATAACTGTGCAAAAAAAATTGAAATCGGTTCATCCTAGCCTGAGAAAAGGCAGAAAGTGTCTCTTTGGCTGGAGGGAGAAGGACCCATGGTCCTAGCGCGAGTGTTAGCTTGAGAAAAATTTGTGTAAACATATCCCTGTGATACGTTGACTAGTTTGACTTATGCCCTGATTTTTTCAAACGCTTCATTTGTATATTACTGTACAGCATAAAAACATTTGCTAATTACAGTAGCTCAGCATATCAAGTATTTGAACTCAACCTTTTCTCCCCAGTTGAAATAAGTGTTTATCTTCTACAGTAGGCCTACTTTAGTATAACAGCACTTGGGTAAGTAAACTAATCACAACAACCAACATGAATTTGAAGCTTCATTAATGAAAAAATATGAACTATTTACAAAAATAAAACATGTATGCTAGAGTCAAAATAGTCACAGCTCATCATGAGCATCTACTGTCTCCTGGTAGCCATGGTACTGCCCATCTTGTGCTGGTTAATTAGCTCTGATGGCCTGGACAACACAGCAAGCTGATACTGTCTAAAAGAAAGAAAGAGAACAACATTAGCAAAGCAAGATAAACTATGCCATGAGTAGCCTATACAGCATCACACAGACTTCAAGCTAACGTAACGTAGCCTATGCTCTGCCAATAAGATCGGCTACTTTCGGATAACTACATTGTCACGTCCCCCGGGACTCAAAACTATTGTAGCCAATGTGTTAGTAAAAAAACAAACACTTATGGTGTGTTCCTGAATCCTCGAACGTTGGACTTCCGAGTCGAAAGTCGAAGATCTCCCAGCTTTCTTGCGGCATTTCTCGAAGGCACGCCCCCTTTTTGTCTTCATCTTTCGAAAATCTGAGAGTAGACCGAGAGCAGTGATGACGCTCTCAACAAAATGGCTGTACCTGTGAAGAGATTTTTTTTTTTTTGTATTTGTACCACGTAGGACATTTCAATGTAGATTTTAAATGCTCTTACACACTTGGTTACATTGCTACTTTATCCCGGTCACCAATTTATACATTGCATGGTCTTTCTGTGCGTGCAATAAAATGTAATGTTTTCGGGCTGGTTTGCTAAAGAGGCTAATGTGGCTTACAATAAACAACGACTAGCCAATTTCATGCCACAATCACAAAGACGAACAGGAACGCTATGAATACTCTGAGACTGGAAGTGATGTCAAACGTGCAACTCGGAAGGCTGGCGTCCGAGGATTCAGGAACACACCATTACTTTTTTTTTATATTACAATAGCGATTTTTTAATGGTAGAACGCCAGTTCTGAATGGGTGAAGTATACCTTTAAGTGCTGTTCTCGCACAGATATCGATTGCAACAACTGTGATTTTTGCCGATACAGTGCCCTTAACTGTCCTCAACATGCTACACCCGTGATGTAGTGAAATTGTGTTGATAAATCCGATTGCGGGGTAAGTCAAAACCGAATATTCGGCGAATATCAAACCAGCTACTAACTTTTACCCGCTACAAAACGAGATAAATTTCAACATCAGCTAAATTGTTTTGGTAACAGACTGTCTGTATTGATCTAACTCTGCTTTTCACCGTCTCTTGAAACAATAACAATATGATGCTATATATGCTATAGCCTATATACGGGGCTATATATCTAGCCCCCCAGGCTAGATATATTGAACCTACCGCCCCAGGCTCAATATATATATTTTTCAAGCGATCTATTGAATCTACCCCCCCAGGCTCGATATATCGACAGATTTTTTATTTTCTTCAAGCAATATATTTTACCTACCCCTCAGGCTAGATATATCCACCGATTTTTTTTAGTTCTTCAAGCGATATATAATGAACCTACCCCCTAAGGCTCAATATATCGACTGATTTTTTTTATTCAACCTACCTACCCCATATACTTACTTAAACATCTCTTACACACAGACACACACACACACACACACACACACACACACACACACACACACACACACACACACACACACACACACACACACACACAACCATTCACATGCACACGCTCGCAGATCATCAGATGAGTGTTACAGTGTTTTAAATTGTACCGGCAATGGTGAGGAGATTAAGTGTTTACATGATGTCATTCAGTGGATTATTCTGCATTTTAATGCCAAGCAATCAGTCATGTTGGGGCATCTAAGTACTCTTAGGAATCCCCTAGTATCTTTTAATACAATTTCAAAGGTAGGTCTACAGTGTAATTGTACTGAATGCAAGTAAAGGTTTAGGCTTGTTCTTACAAGGGTGTGTGTGTGTGTACTGGAGAAATATGTGACGTTTCCTAGGCCTGAATTTCCCTCAGACTTAAGAACATAAACAAAAAAGCGTATAACATAGAGCATTGTGCATTGCTTCCTTTTGTCCGAGATCCTTCACTGCAAATAACCAAAGGCCTATGTGATGATGATGTCTACCTCAGCCCAATACTTGGCTAGGTAACTACCCAGCCAGCAGTCTCTCACTGTGTGTGTGTGTTGCGTTTGTTCAATATTGCACTGTTTGAACTCTGGGCACGTCCTCGGGTGTGAACTTTTCGAGACGACATTATTGGGGTCAATTGATTCCAACTCGATCTTTTGTCGCCGTCTTGTTTATTTACACAGATTGATTTTTGAATGGTTTAAAAAAACCAATGAGCGCTTCAAATTCAGAAGGGATATATGCCTTGAGGTGATAACGGAGGGGACTGCACAAAGTCACAACAAATCGGCCAAGACGCAGGATGTACAGGTCAACATCTAAAGTTAGAAGCTGTGTACCACATATAATACAGCCCGGTGTCTTGAGTAATCACACAATCGGCCAGCCTACTTGAGCCACCAGAGAGCCCTGGGTCGCCTCGCTCTGATAAACCAAGTCCCTCAACTTTTATCTCGCCTATCACCCGCCTCTGGGTTTTGTCACTTGCTCTTAAGTAGGCAGATTAGGCGCATGGGCCAGAGCCGTGGCGAGACACTTATTTAGAGATATATATGAAAGGGCAAAGTGAGCCAGCCTAATGAGCGATGCGTCGTGTCAGCAGTGCACTCGCAGGTATTCTATCACACGGTGGAGACGGGGCCACCGTCCTCTGAGTAACCCTCATTATATCTGAGCTAATGTTGTGGCGATGAGGATGTTCAAGTGATGAAGCACCATCACCGCTCTTCATTATGGAGAAAGAGGGAAACATACTCTGTGGATTTGCTCTCGACCTGTAAGATAAATGCAATGGATGGAGAATAACTTCTATTTTAGTGAGTGGGCCATATGCAGCAGTGGCTGCTTGGCATGGCTGTCTCCGCGGACTTATATCTATTTTTTTTAATGTACTTTGCGGCCATGGGATGGCAGTCACGTCCTTCTGAAAGTCCTGACTATGTCCAGTTAATGCGGCTGTATTTATGTAGCCTCATAAATTCTGACCGCAGAAAAAGGATTTAATATATTAATACATAAATGATTAGTCGATTGATTCCCTTAGTTGGAATTACAACCAGCACAACACAGCGATAAAATAACCACAAATAAAGTGGTTTTTATTGGTGTTACTCTTGACAGATGAAAATACAAGACTGTTAAAATTAATTTTTGCCTTTGTCACCCCTACCGGAGAAGGCATTAAATCAATATTTGTGGAAACAATTTTCTTTCTGTCAACGGCAAGAACGGAAGATCAAATAGCGGTGCTGTGACGTCCATAAAAGGTTACACGCAGAGAGCTCCTACGCAAAACAAACATTTGAATACTATGCTCCGTTCAAACAGGCTTGTGAAATGATTTTGGTTAAATAGTCTTGTTCTGTCTGGCGGTGATGAAACAGAAAAAGTAATACATTGGAAAGCAACCCTCAATCCAGCAAGTGCCTGTCTATGAATTTTCTTGTCTTATCAAAACATATTTCCATCACCCAATCCATTTGATCTAATTGATTTTATATAGTCCAATCAATTATTAAGTAACTCAAGCCTTAAGTCCAAGATTTGTTTTCTAAACATTGTTCTAAACAACTAACTAGCAACCCAAAACGTAAGTTACTATGTAATCTCAAAGAGAAAATCAACCAAATATTAGCATTTCCAAGCTATAAACAGAACGACTTTCGTATTTCCACGTGATAAATGGCAACAATTATGACAATGGTGTCTTTCGATGATTGTGTATTCTCAAAATTCCAATCCATTACGTTCTTTGAACAATGAAACCAAATCACCCATGACTACACATTGTGTTCAGACGTGAGCTCAATGCGTATGTAGTGATGCAGCTTGGATGTCCAATGAAAGAGAGAGGGCCGGGGTTAGGGATTTAATCAGCCGAGGCTTCCCGTCCGTACTCTGCCAACAAGCTGAGCGGTCGAGATCAGTGGTCGAGTGGCCGGCGTGAGGCTTCCAGCAAGCCATTCTCTCATTCAATCTCACTTGTTGTGCAATGAAAATGATACAGTGGTGGGCCTACATGTTGCGTGTATACTTGTCCTACCACAACACCAACAGCAAACCATTCTCCTACAACTACAATTTGAGGGGCTTAACAAGCCCACCTCCTGATACGGCGCCATTAACATTCAGGAGTGGGTTTGCAGATTTTCAATGGAAAGTGGCTATGAGTCAGCCGAGCCAAAGACACTTTGGTTTATAAAAAGCAAAATCAAATGTGGGCTGGCATTAGGATTTGCTTTCATATCTTAGGTTTTACATGAGGCAACTTTGTCACTTCTGCCTGACCTGACAAAAAGGTGAGAAAGTTAGGTTCTTTGCCTCGGAGAGGGCTAATAATAGTGCAACACCTTGCCTCATTACAATTGGAAGCAATGGTGCCCAGTCATTTTAATATTTAGCAGTTCTCATTTCTTCATTTCCTGTTTCATGTTCATTGTATTTGTTTTTTACATGTGATGCAAGAAAGGATTAAAGTGTTTGTCGATGTGCATATTTATGGGGATGGTTATGGGATGATCATCGAAAATAATAATTGTCACATATAAAATGAGGCAATAAAATGAGGTTGCCACGATTTGTGTATTCTAGGGACAATTTATGAAAATAATAATAAAAGAATGGCATCAATAACATTTAACGTATTTTGGCTAAGGGGATGGTTCTCACAATCAACACAATCTTTTGTTAATGTAGACCATGACTTGAGGGGCCTTTCATGGCCTCACACAGGGACTTGAGACATATTTCCTAAT
This sequence comes from Pollachius pollachius, assembly GCF_949987615.1. NCBI lineage: Eukaryota > Metazoa > Chordata > Actinopteri > Gadiformes > Gadidae > Pollachius > Pollachius pollachius. Next base: position 43,316,429 of record NC_136936.1, read on the forward strand.
TTTCTCACACACACACACACGCACACACACAGACACACACAGACACACACACACACACACACACACACACACTAACACTATTAGTGGTGTTATTCATCCGCATTGAGGGGCCTGCGTATCTACTGTAGTAGTTGCAGCTACTCAAAAGGCTAACTGTGTGCTAGCAGGTTAAGGAAAACGGCAACAGAGGTTATATATTAAATTAGCATAAGTCCGAGGTTGCTGGCTGATATGACCGTCGGAATCTGAATGGGCGTAAGCCGTTGACGGTGTGATTGGGAAAGTGTGGGTTGCGACAGGTGTAGCTGCTGACTGCCTCCCGTAGTTTGTGGCAACACATACCCTTGACCGACTCCTACAGTATAGCTGGACTATGCATAATTGATGTGCTCATGTTTCCAGAATGAGTGGAAATTGCACTGCTCTGATTCCCTCCACGGCGCTGTCCGCCTTGTTTGTTTTGGTGAGGCAGGGACGGACCCATATTGCCTGTGGGACTACTGAAGCCTTGGCCCTAATTCAGAGGTTCTCTCCATCTCCATGCTAATCAGCGGCTTTCTCCGTCCACCACTCGTCTTTCTTCTGGGTCAGCCTTCTGCGCGACCCTCTGTAACAATCTCCCCCAGGTATATCAGTGGACTGTCGGAAAACGTGCACATTTGCATATGGTTTTCATTCGGACGGGAAAATTAGGGGGCAATTATGTAACAGTGGACCATGCATTGCTAAGAATCACTCTAGTTTTCCTGCTAGGGCGGTTGCCTTCTGTTGTACGATTTCTTCCCTGCTCTCTCCGGGATTTCGGATCAAAAGGCTGAATGAAGCTTCTTTCCATTACGGTGTCCCATGTGATTTGTTTTACTTTCCACTGTAAAGTGCATGGTCCGCGGCGTGCTGTATTGCACGAAAGGTTCAAGGATTTGTGTGAACCTTGCAGAGATTTAGCACCAATACAACAGACTTGTGGAGTAGGCGTGATGCACAAGCCTCACTGGCATTTCGGTCACTGCCAATCAAATCCAGCCATGGGCAATGGTGTCCTTCAGGGGGGGGAAGTGGAGACAGCAGCTGAAAAGCCTGACCTCCAACGTGTCAGTCTGCTCAGGCCTTAACTATGCACACAACATCTCTGTTGCTTATAATAAGGGGTACCAATAACTATACATTTACACATGCATACTAAATCAAACAGGCATGCATGTAAAAGAAAAAGGCATGCACACATATAAAGCTGGTAACAAATGGAGATTGCCACACAGACCCACACTTTGTTTGGCGTAGCCCAGTGTTTATTTCTTTGATGTGTGAAATGTTTTTATAACCGTTTCTTTCTGCCTCATTTAATCTAGGAAAACAGTCATTAGGAACTGTGGGCACATTTTCTTTTGCCCTCACATTGGCAGGCCGGAAGAAAAGGGGGAAGGTAAGGGTTGCTTGACAAATTGTCTCATTTAACAACCTCAGTGGAAAAATTATGCCCCTGTTGCAACAGATGACTGATGCACACCAATTAGATGCCTGTGGCTCTTCGCCTAGCTGTCGCAAGCTCTCCTTTCAGGCAGCTTCGGAAATAAACTTTATAAGAAGCACTTCTTCATTCATTGTTCAGAAAGGCTCACATTCCTTTTTCGCTGAGAGGTCAGTGATTTGAACGTGAATGTGGCTCAATCACAGTGGGTCTCAGCAGTCAAGGGCATGTGCTCTGTGAATTGCTATTGTTATTCAAGCTGCAATTAATTTTCCTCGACACCTCCGAGTGAGTGCTGTTACATGCTTCTGTGCTACCTTGCCTTTTGGGATAGATCTCTCAGATAAAAGAGGAAGTATTCCTGAGATTTTAAGGCTTCACTCACAGCCATGGAAGGGATTATAAATAGGTCTGGTATAGACTGAAGGTAGTTTCTGGACCTTGGACCACAATTGTCACTTGGGTATAAGCTAATGGTCATTCCAGGATTATCATCAAGGCGGTTAAGGTTAATTTTAAAATGAATGTGTGAGCCAGCCAAATGAATTTGAATAGTTCAATTGGAATTGAACAAATCTAAGAGAAATGTGTGTTATTGTTAACTTCAATATCTCTTAATAATAATCTCTTTAGTCTTTATTGAAGTATAATGTCGCTCTATTCATTGTGTCCACTGTTCCAAGTTCAAGGTGAGGCCACATTCTGGGGCTTGCAAAAGAAATGCCCTAACAGGACTCTTTAGCCAACATGAGGAGGAAAATAAGCTTGCCTTGCGAGATGCTTTAAGGAGCATTAAAAGATTACCACAACAGAGGAGTAAATTTGCGTGGCAAAGGACCCTGTGTGGAATATTGATTATACAGTGGAATTAAGTCTGATTTATGGTAGGATTTAGCACTGTATCCAACCCTTGTACTTGCTCACTCAGAGCCCCTTAATGGCCGGGAAGTGTCTTTGGTTCTTGGCAAACAAACACAGGGAGAAATCGATTCAGAACCAACAGACATCATTAGGGGGGTATGTCTGTCAAAAAACAAACCGCAAATCTCCAAATCATTACTTTCTTAAACCACCCAAATATGAATAGTCTTTACTCAACCGAAAGCCCGAACATGCTTGCTTGCTTTGCTAGGACAACGCTACTATTTCTGATAAAATCAAGAGCAGGGCCAGAACAGAGAGACGCCATCATTTAGCGATCACAGTCTATCAAGGATGGACAGCGAGGTAGCAAGGCGTTGTGATAGTAGGGTTAGGGCGTGGAGCCTCTGTCTGGAAGCAGCCACAGGAATGTCTTTAAGTCTTTCTTTCTCTGGGCTGTTGTTATTGTCGTTTTGCTTGACAGGCAGCTATTTCACCGGCCATACTTTAACAGGTAAGGCTCAAATGGGCCTCTGGAGCCACCTAGACATTTTAAGGGCTCGTTTTCTGGCTCGGTGGACGTGTATGGATGGAGCTAAATCAGGTAGTCATGATGAGTCCTGAAGTATATATGGGGGGGAGGAAATGCCCTGAATTATTAGTTGCGGAAGCGGGATGTATACAAAAATGCAAAAAATCTCCACAAAATAACCCTGAACCCCGACCATAATTCAATGTTGGGCTGATGATGGTCAGTTTCCCAGCCACTCCCCACTGGAAAGCTCATTAGCCTCCAGCTGTTTGGATGTCTGTTACATCCACCCACGCAGTCAGCACACCTGCCGCTCTTCACAACCTTGTATCAACCCACCCTTTTCTCACCACGGCCTAAAAAGCTGTCAAACAGTACATAGTCTTAAAAAAATGATAGTCGAGTAAACATTGTAAGGTTGCAGATTTAGGAATGGCTAATGATGTGTACTCTCGCTTTACATGCCATCAGCACAATCAAACAAGGCACGAGAACAAGCTAGTACCAACCCTGTGGTGCTTGTAGTTAACAGCGCCAGCTTGTGCCCCACCGCCTTAAAGTGCCTCCAATGCACATGTGTTCCTCTGTGCGCCCGCCAATGCTAAACCGAAAATCTGTTGCCCTTGAGAAACTCCTAAATTAAGGGGAACTGGCTCAGAAGTTTTTTGTTTTCGTTTTTTCAAGCAGAGTTTAAAGAGCTCACTGCTTTGTAGCAAGAATATAGCAGAGCGGTCTTTTGAGGTCTGGATTTAAGAGAACGAGGGACCACCTGATGTCTCTGTCTCGCCAATTTACAGCACCCCTAAGCCTCTGCTGAAGCACAAAGCAGACGGCTGCAAAGGGGGAATGGGACAGAAACGCATTCATCTGGTTTTAGGCAAAGGAAGACTGTTATTATTATTATTTGTTCGATATGATGGATAGGTGGTCCGACCTGATGTGTGTCTGAGAGTGTTATGCTGTGCGACCGAGGGAAGGGTCATCCATCGATTCACAGCCATTTCAACTGAGCCACTAATAAGACACTTGGCATTTTCCCCGGTGTTGTATTGCACCATATGTGCGTCTCCTCTACTCTGTCCGGTTATATAGGGTAGAAGGATACGTGTGTGTTGTTGTGCATTTTGTCTCTCTCTCTTGCCCTCTCTCTTTCTCTTGCTCTGTTGCTCTCTCCACACTTTATATAATAAAAGATTGTCTCTGCATATAGCCTACTTGCAAGGGAATCTGTCAAGCCTCAGGAGATTGAACCTGTGCGCCCTTGTTTGCAGTCAGTAAAGCGAGAAGAAGTGGGAAAGCAAAACAAAATGCTATATGATTCCATTGCAAAAGTCACCTTGAATGCGGTTCAGGACAAGGTGACGAGGTTGGACGCCTCTGCAGCGCGGTGCCAGGCCGCTCAGGCAGTTGTTTTGATGTTGTAAGAGGAGAGGGGTTAGATGTGATGCCGGTGAGATCAACAAGAGGACAGATTGGGCATTCATTTTCTGTACTCGGCGCCAGCCAGCGCGAATCAAATATCCATGTGTATTATGTCAGTGTATTCAGCATTATCGATGGGTTGTTTAATAGCTCGTTGATGGTTCAGGATAGTTTCCCCCCTCATGCATCTAATGTGTTACTATACTCTGTGTACATATACGGATTCCCAAAAGTTCTTCCGAGTTTTTGTACGACAAACCAATTTGTTCGCTTTCCCCGAGTACCACGGCGGAAAAAAAATCTCAACAAATAAATGTGGAACGCGGTGCAAAATGGTTAGCACTTTGTATTTATTTAGGAATATAAATTGAATTACTTGCTCTGTTACATGTTGGATGGGTTCCAGATTAAAATGTCTCTGTTAATGAGTCTAAAAAAAGCCCAGTCAAACAGAAGCGGGGAGCCGTAGCGAGCCGGCGTGTCCAAGGTCTGCAGCCTCTGCATGGCAACAAATACGTCTCAGGGAAGAAATGATGACGAACAGAGGCCTTTAAATGTTCCCATTTTCTCCACATGTCAGTTGGAATTGATGTCTCGCTATGCCCGCGCCACAAATTACCCCTGGAGAAGAAAGAAAATGGAGGAAAAAAAAGAGTTTGCCGCTGACAGTTAGGCGGCCGGGAATCTGTTTCAGACCGCCTGCACTGTGCGTGAAATCCACCGTACGCGGCTGCACTCCAGCACCCGAGGGTCAGCTGTGGTTTCTCATACTTCTTCCTTCTGCTCCACCCACTTTGTTCAGAACTCTTATGCTAAGGCCAATAACAAACCAATTTCGCCGCAAAGCCCTTAACTATTCATGGCTCTTGTACCGATCCCATACCGATGGGACATTGTTACATGCTACAATGTTACCTGTTGGGTAACCTATTTATATATATTTTATTTAGATAAGTAGTTTTCCAATTTGGCATGCAGAGAGCCTGATGTCCTATCAGTTCCCCTAACGGGCACTGGACGCCTCAGAGTCTTGGCCTGCCTGCTGAGTGCATTGCTGCCCACTGTGCTTAAAACCCCACCCCACTCCCCTCCCCATGCGTGTCCCCCAGATTGGTTCAGTGCTGCTTCACATGCGCCGAGACCCGACTCTGGGGAGAAATCATTAACTGATAGCCGCAAAGACGGAGACATCATGAAGACATGCGTGTGGAGAGAGATAGATTGACAGATAAAGTGGATGGAGAGAGAGGGGGAGGGAGAGGGGCCAGTCTTCCACCTGGAGATACCATGATGCTACTGAACATATCACAGTTATCTTGATATAAACAACCGCTGGTGGCGGGCAGCTCTCCTCTTCCCTACCTGCATAGAAACGGTCAACGATGGATGTTAAGATTCGAAAAAAGGGCATAACAATGACATCATGTGCTAGGTCTGGAGGGTTAACCTTGCTATGGTTTGACTTTACTTTGTCAACCAGTATTGTCGAACCCTGACAAACCTCAATAATGTTGGTCAGAAATGTTTTTTTCTACCTAGTTGACCCCCCTCTGTATACTAACTGTGCATTATTGAGAGAGAACTATTGGGAGAATTTTCTGAAGGCTGTAGATGAAGGCTGAGTATTTGCTGTTTTTACCTCCTATCTGTCAAAGCACTCTGGTGCCAAAATAGCCGTCTAAGTGCTTCAAATCATGTTTTTTTCAAGGAGGCTGTAGTTCCTGCAGGGTTCCTGCAGATGCATATAATTATTATTAAAATGTCAATTCAAAATCCAGTGATGTTGACACTGTTTACTGCTTTGTTTATACTTTTTAGTATAAAATAGTCAGCACAATTTAAATAAGAAAATCCCACCACAAACAATATAATTTTATTGTCACCATTCCAAGTCAATTTAAATTATTCTGTGCTCTCAGGCCTTTGGATTATTTATCAGAAGAACGTAGTGTGTGAACTTTTTGTTGGCCTTATGGTCATTACAAAGGATAAAAGTACCACCTTTATCAGCCATAATCTGCATTGTTTTCCCGTCATGTTTAATCAAGCCTTTACTTGTAAAAAATATATATGGTGAGTGTTTATGGTTCGGAGATGTATTCCATTGATGATGGATTCTCTTTATTGATGGCTCATGGCTAAATGTTCCAGCACTACAGACAAGGGAGACGCAACGTGAAGCACAGGGAGCGAGAGGACCCTAAAGAGGGGCTAAGTTAAGCCCCCCAATGCCGTGGGTGCTGTTTAGAAGGGGAGAGTTCAATTTAATTAGAGGAGCTTAATGCAGCCTTTTATGAGCCCTTGAGGGGATTCTCCTCCTCCTCCTCCTCCTCCTCCTCCTCCTATCTTCCTACATATTCATGGTTCTTCCAGCACTCTCGGATAATGAAAACGCATCGAGGGTAGACTTGGGAACATTCTTTGCTCCGACAAAAGGCCCAGAGGTCCAATGCATGCTAAAAGGCAATGGATAATAGGATCCAGGTCTGAGAGAATTGAATGGCTCTGTTCGCCTTGATCACTCTGTAAGCATGTTGAAATTTACAGTCGTGTTTTACATACATGGACAGAGAACCCTACAAGGGAAACGGTGAAAACAATTTGTCTCGGATACAGCATTTGCGAGCCAAGCCAATCACCAGTAGGCTTATCTCACAGCAGATCCAGGGCTGTAAAATGCAAACGATCATCACAACTGTAATGACGACCGTTAAACAGGCAGCAAGCGAACGAGGGGTCACTGCTAGTGGCAGCTGAGTGATATTTAGTGTTACTCCGAGTCCAGAGGCTCGATAATAAATAACGATAATGAGAACCACTTCCTCCAGCCGTTACCCGGTGCTAATTAGTATTGCTTAGGCTTCCCATTATCAACAACCGGACCAGGTGTAAGGGCAACAGGACGGCAGCATGGCTGAAACTCCTGATCAGGGCCTTGCCTGAACAGAACAATGTGTTAATTAATGTTCCCGGAATTAGATCCTTTTTGAGGAATAACAAGTTAAACATGTGGGCGGAGCTTTGCTCAAGGTCGTCCATTTAGTCTACACATGTTTGGCAAACAAGAAAATAATAGCACAACATTTTATTAATTGATCTCTAATGCAGGCCAAAAACAATATGTACACAGACTGACAGGGAATGTCGATTTTCTTATGCGAATAAGGTTTCTCTCAAAGGACATTTGATAAAGCACAATAGTGGACAGTGAAAACGAATCCCATGCCGAATGTTTGACAGATAGCTACATAGAAATGAAACTAATGCAACCTAATTGCTTGTTGGATGGAGGAAATGGAAATGTATATATATATATATATATATATATATATATATATATATATATAAAATCAGTGACAATAATGCAGCCCTTCCTCTCCAAGTTGTCACCAGTGTATTTAATGGCTATTGTATTTAATGAAGGATTTAACAGGAGGCAGAGGCAAGGCAATGCAACACCGGTAGAATGAGTGCCAATTTCATTCCCTTGTCCATGTGAAGGCGTATGGTTACTGACACGTATTACTGGCACATCATTATGAACATTTTCCTCACTTTTGCAAATGGTCAGCGCCTGCAGTATAATAATTACATAAGTGAAATAATTGTCTCTACATAACTGGCAGAGTACATTTATGAATGAATACTTCTCCTTTGGCTGTTTCCTATATTATGTAAGTAATTGATGTAAATGTTATGTTTTACTACTTGTTTTTTGTTCCCAATGCCATAACCATCATTCAACTATAAGTCAGTGAAATGTGGTGTCAGAATATCTGTTCCTAGTTGAGTGTGTCTGACTCTTGATGAAACCATATACATTGTAGGCAACTCCTAGCTCATTCTGACCAAACACGGCATTTCTCCATCACGGCATTTTCCCCCTTATTGGTTCAGGGAATCCACAAGGCCTGTAAATCACATCTTCACACACTGTGTAGTCATAGTTTCCCAATAAATGCACAAATGCAACCCTTCTCAATGGAGGAGAAACAAACAGGCAGCATGGGAGGGGACATTTTCCGGGTTGTTTAGTTTCAAAATGTTGCTCTTTTCTGCTCTCCCTTTTTACAGCTCTCTCATCTTACCGACAACACCTTTTAAGATGGTGAGCTCTGGAATGGTTTATATGGGTGGCAGAAAGACATTCACTGAGTCATGAACTTTTTAGGGTTTTATATTTCTCCCGTACTTCCCTCTGCTCACTTCACAGCCTCCGAGTCTCTCCTCATGTTGGTTCACCATCACAGGACCGAGGGCGGAGATGTAACGGGCACTGGGCCATCAGAGCGCCGGGGCTAATGACCTCCTCATACAGACAATGCAGCTCGCACTTCACTTGCCTGTGAACTCCTCCTCATGGAGGAGGAGGAGGAGGAGGAGGAGGAGGAGGTGGAAGCTACCCAGTGTCACATGACTCGTTCTCCGTCAAAGCGTTGGAAGCCCTCCGCCAACAGCCAGAGCGTGGCAAACAGCTCGTAGAATGTCGTCCCAGAGGAGGTCATTACGACCACGATGAGTGCTTTTCTCCAATACGGACCATCTATTGTCAGCGTAGCCGGAGCAAAGAGTGTGGATGTGTGGGTGTGTGTGCATGTGTGTGTGCGTGAAGAGAGACAAAAGTTGTGTGCATCAGCAGCAAAAGAGACAAGAGAGAGAGGGAGAATCAATTTAATCGTGTCAGTCAGGGCAAACATAAGGGAAAGAAAAACAAAGTCCCAACAACAACGTTGGCTGACAATCACATTGAGTCTCTTGAACAAGAGGAAAAAAAAAACACTATACACTCGGGATGACGGGGCCCTCTGACCATTACCTGGGCCTTTAGCTGCCATGTATCTAGAGTAGCAAGGGGGTTTGTGCCCTGCTTAAACCCCCATCATGGGAACAGCCGCTGCTCGTCCCCCTGAAACATTTGTTGTTCATAATGACCACATTACGGCTTGTTTTCTTTACGACTGCAGCACTTTCTGTTTTTTTGCTCCACTCCTTTAAGAAGGGCTGGGATATGGAAGATATAGTCCTATCAAATAGGCCATCACTTCCGGCCCCTTAGTCCTTCGTTGCTCCGTGCTCCCACTGATTTGCAGTGATTCCGTAGCATTGATCGAGGCCTGAATTCCCAATGAGATTCTACTAGTCTTACTCATTGGCTCCACTAAGCTTTATTGGTTTAGTTTGCCATTGTTCCTGCCTAATAAATAGTTAATGTGATATGTGCTATGAGCCATAGACCATTTCCTGTGTTTATTGACGGCTTTAAGCCTCCATATCACTTAATCTTTTCTTTCCCTCCGTCTTTCTGAGAACTATCCCGGTGATAATCTTTCTCTTGTGCTGGTATTTATAATTTGCATTTGGTAATTGGTATGCAACAGTGAATATGTAATTGCCGGCGAGTAAGGACTGTTCAGGAACCCCCCCCCCCCCCCCCCCCCGTCCCACACATCCAACTCTACCCAACAGACTAATAAATTAACAATGGAGTCATCAAATGTGACTCAAGGTGTGCTTTTCCTCCCCACAGTCGGAGCATAATGCGTGTCTGTCTGGAGATGCTGCCCCCAATCCTATCTCGCGAGCGTCAGACCCCGAATCCCTGTCGTGGTCTTAATTGCATCTCTCGGTAATCCTGTTGCTTGTCAGGAATGCCGTCGCCAGTAGCACAGAATAGATAAACACAAGACCGTAGGGGCAGAAACAGCACACACACACGCACACGCACATGCATACACACACACACACACACACACACACACACACACACACACACACAAGACACACACACAGACACAGAAACATGCCTTCCTTCCTTCAAGAACACCAGATGTGCACAAGGACTTTGATGTCATATATATATATATGTATTCCAACCTTTCATCCCACATATTCAAAGCGAAACAGCAGAGCAATGAAAGGATAGGATAGGGATCACTTGCATCTTTAAGAACTCGTTTGGTTCCTTTTTTACGCACAGCAATAGCAAGATCTCACATGGAATAAACAAAAAATCAATCAGACGTGTGCTGAAGGGTGTCTGAAGAAGGAACACATGCTTCTTTGTAGAGCCACTGCTGACGATCCCAAACCACTGGGCCTATTTGCTTTTGGAAAACAGAAACATGGGGATCGATCGGTCCAACTCTCTTAATACCTCAAGTAAGAGTTCATGCTTGATTGTTCTGCCTTGCGATGCTTTGTATTTCTATTATCTGGTGATGTGGGGCGCAATGCTGTACAGACTGTGTTAAATTACGGTGAGAAGATCAATCAATTAATTAACAAAAGTGTCAGATTAAGACATCTTAATTATTGGGCTGGTGGCGGATTTGTTTTTCGGTATCTCTGTATGTGTGTTGTGTGTGTGTGTTTGTGGATTTGTGTGTGTGTCTGTTGGGTGTATGATTATCTGTTGTTTGGCAGTGGGTTGGGGGGAGGCATAGATGGTGTTTGTTGTTCAGTCCCTGTTTCACTTATCCGTCGTATTCATCTTAGCTAACGTTTTTTTCTCACAACAATCCATTTAGTTCCCTGTTTTTTTTTCTATCCGACTCCTCTTTGTCAGAAGTCTGGAAAAACCTTCCATGCAGCTAATGGCGGCATGTACTATCCTTGTTATTAGGAAGCCGTGCAAAACACAAAATGGAGGCAAAGAGGCACTTAGCGTAGGTCTACTAATCACCTACAGCTGAGGTGCTGCCAACGGGGAGGATTCGCCTGGCGTGGCCAAAACCAAAGATGGCCGTTGTGATTTTGATTAACGCCCAAGTCAGCAGGGCAAAACAATCCCCCCCCATTACCGCACGCACACTCCGTTTCCAGGGTGACTTTGATTCCTGTGTGGGGCTCAAAGGATGGGAGAGGTAGGATTCGGTTCTCTGTCGTCATTAACTTGGAGTACCTTTTGCCCAGCTGAAAATGTACAAGTGCTGACCTCAAGTGTTCACCAGCACCTTGACAGAGTGTGGCCCCGGCTCTGGAGACATTAGTGGCCGGGCGCTGTGAGGCCCCGGCTGGTGATGCATGTAGCCTCAGTGGACTTGGAGCCAGTTACTTATGGAGGTGACAAATTGCCTTAACTGGGGTCCTGGTCCCAGCGTGGCTCCCAGTATGTGCGAGCAGGTCGATACTGGATGCAGGGAGGTGACTTGTGCTGCTACCCCTGTTGTTTCAGCTTAATAGACGAGCCAGAGGGCACCAGTCAAAGGTCACGCCCCTGAGAGACAAATGAGGGATTGCGAAGAATCCTCAAGGTTTAAAGGGCAACCATGTGTTTTGTTTCTGTCCTCGCAAACTTTGACGAGTCAAAACAAACATTCATTTTGGTTTATGTCCATCGATTTTTTGCCCCTACATTTATATATGTTAACAGTACTTAGAGTCTAACTTTGTTCCTATTTTTTACAGTCTGAATACCATTGAATACAATGTAATATTTAACTAATGGTGTGTAATAACATATTATTACAGTGATGCAGTGCTACCTCATTCGATTTGTTATTTCTATGCCTGAGCACGTACATTGGTTTGTTGTCAGGTCAAGATTATATTTGCAGATTCTGTGTCTTATCAGCCTCAAACATATAACGTTTGTAGTAGGGATGCATTATTATGAATATTCTTGGTGAATACCGTCCTAAGCTATTGTAGATCCGAAGCGATAGAGATGATATACTGCTTTGTGTTATGGTGTCATCAATATTCACAGCAACATGGGACACACATTTATTTTCAATGAAATGGCACAACAGTGGTTAGTATCCGCCATTTTCACACCATACTGCAAAAGAGACTGAAGAGACTTCAATAGCAATTTATAAAAAAATGTATATACATATATTCACTTTTTCCCAAAGTTGCTCGGTTCAAATGTGAAGCTAAATGCGCGGTGACAGTCGATGGAGAATGCTATTGGGCTGTAAAAGGCTCTGTGGTGCAGAGAACCCTCATGCTACTGAATTGAAATGCAGTGAGCGCTGTGGCTCAGTGGCTAACACTGTCTCCCCCTGAGAGCTGTGTTTTGTTTGTGCTTCCTGTCTTGTAGAGTTTGCATGTTTTCCTCCAATTTGTGTGGGTTTCTGTGTGACTCCCTGCTCTTTTTCCTTGGCAGATTTCCCTGGCATCATAAATCATAAAGTAACGTTGCAACAGAAAAACCTTTTGGAGGACAGGCAGTGTGCAAATGTGTTGTTTACTGAACTGTGTTCAGGGTAATTACATGTAATGGGACCAAGATATTAAAATTGACTGTTGAATCCTTACATTGCACAAATGGTCAGAGACGACCTAAAGGAAAGCAGACCAGTCAAGATGCACTACCTACCCACAAACTATACGGTTATGACAAATTCTAAGAAGAACAGTAGGCTTTCTACAGAGGAATGATATTGCAGCAACATCATATTTAATAACTGTGCGCAAGACGTCCTTTTAGTAGCGGCATGCTTCGTGACTAGCAATGACTTCTGGATGTTTAGCATGCTGTGTCACAGCTTTCACTGGATGGTTCAATTCAACATTTGCACTCACATCGCCACCGATGGTGAGAGAGAGCTAAAGAGAGAGAGGGAGAGAGTGGACCACTCATTAGCGCCGCTATCCGTAGCACTGACTATCCCCATAGCCTTCCTCTAGGTGCGTCTGGATCCTCTCACCTCCAAAGACTTGCCGGCCTCGGCTAATTAGAGGCTAAATTGGACCCTAAATTCCCCCTCCTCGTAATTGTCTCCCCCGCCTGGTGCCTATTGACAGTCAGCTGGGGAGATAGCCCGCCGCCTCCCGAGCCCCGAGCCCTGATCAGGTATAAGTGGAGAAAGAAAATGAAGTGAAGACATGAGATTTTGACTGTCCAAAAGATTGAGGTAGTGCTGTCACCTTGGGTGGATTGCATCAACCAATAACTTTTAATGGAAAACTTTCCAGCCTTGCATAAGGCTTATGCAATATCCAGATCTGGTGTCTAATATGCAAAAAAGGCCACATAATATTTTTGCTGTGTTTTTGTAGACTGATGAAAAAACGATGGTAAACCAATTGCACTGATTCTGAATCAAGAGTCGTCATGTATTCCTTTGACTTTGAGTGTTTGCTTGATTAAAGCCCTGACATGAACGCGCGTCTCGCCGGATGTGTATCAACCTGACCGGGGACTCTGGACGGTTGACCGAGCAGGGTGACTTGGGTGGCTGGGAGAAGGTTATTACAGGGCTGTCACTTGCAATAATCGTCAGATTAATCAACAATCATCAAGATGATCATCACAGCTCTAAGTGGTACACAACCGATATGAAGGGACGGGTAGAAAGGGGGGGCCAGATGCACCTCCCGCAAACCCACTCTCCGCTGTCACCTGGTTGAAGTTTGTTCCTGCAGTCATCGATGAGGACAGGTTTATTTCGAGACCCCCGTGAGGCCGCCGCTCTTTATTAGAGGAGCGTCGTCGCAGGCCTCCCCCCCCAAAAAAAACGCTTGTCAATCTTTATAAAAAACGTTTCCTCCTCGGTGCGCATCCAGAGGAGCACCTCCCGAGGTGCTTGAGTGACACGATAAAATGAATAGTAAACGCTTCCTTAGATTGACAATTGTCAATTATTATGTTAATGCGGCTCTCATCCCGGTGTGTACAGCGAACGCGGGGAGCGAGGGCGCAGTCGCAGCGACTCGACTACAGATGGCAATGCTTCTGACACAAGGGGTCTCGAGAAAAAATCCATTCCCGGCGCCTAAAACAAGGAGTCACACCTCTCCGCTGCCTCGCTATGTCGAGACAAAGTGAGTTTTGCCTTCCGAAAACGGATTCATCCTGGCGTGCGGCGTCGCGCACAGGAAGACAGCAAAAAATGCTGTGCCGAATCAGTGCCACATCTATAACGAGTCCTGGAGCGTGCAAGCAAAACTAATAAGTTGTTGTTGTTTTGCGGGCCGTCTTTGTCATCCCTGTGTTCCATAACGTGATACCAAGTTAGCCACGGGGCCCCCGGTTCCTGTATGCCATTATGGGATAACAGAATTACCCGTGTTTCACAGGCCCTGCTGGAGAGTAACGGCCAGGGAATACCGAAGTGGCCTTTTGTCTGTCCCCACTTTAACAACCACACCGCGCAAGGTCACAGGGTCGAATCCCTCGACTCTCTGATGCGAACGCTCCCATCTCACGGACGGGGCTGGGACGTATGCAGAACGACAGGGCGATGGCGTCGGCGGTGCGCGTCTTTAAATATTCCCTCGCTCCGCCTCCAATTAGGCTTTGATCTCGCTAACAATCAGGAAGGGGATGTGACCTCCTCGGCGCACCTGACCGTTTTTTCAGTGTTGTGGAGAAGAGGTGAACTCTCCCGGGGAGGAAGAAAGAAGGATGGTAGGCGGAGGAAATATGTGTTTTTTTTTCCTTTGCTATTTTGCTTCTTTTTTGTTTTTGTAGTCCCTATTTCCTGCATGACTGGACCCAAGGGCAGCCGTTGGTTGGGTCTGCTTTTGTCTCCTGCGCGCTTCCTCGTGCCTCCCTCATCTGTTTCTTGCCTCACGCTTGACATTTCTTCTCCATATAGGTCAGTCACTACAGGAGTGGTTGAGTGTGTAAATGTGTGTATGTGTGGGCTGTATAAAGTCCACCGGGGCTGCAAGGAGAAACAACTATTAAGGAAAATGGTGATGTTGTGTTGAAAAGGAAGAGGTGCTAATTACCTCAACTCTGAGAACGAATCGTGTCCCAGACCCCCTTCCCGGCCCCCCAGTGACTATCCTTTTTATTCAAAGAGTCGTTTGTCGGCTGATGAGAGAAAGTACGATCAGGTTTTTATCTACAGAAGAAGGATAACAGTGATCCGCAGGATGTGCTCTTCATTACCGACAAAGAGTGAAACAGGTGTCGTTTTTTTAAAGAACACAAACCGGGACGTGAAAAGTGGATCAAATGTGATTTGATCCTGTGAAGTCCACATGCGAGAGAGCCAGGACTTAAAGTCATTTGCGAGATAAATAAACAATACACTGCAGCTGTCTGCCCTTTTACCAGGATCTATCTCTCTCTCTCGCTCTGTCTCTCCCGCTCATCTGTCGGTGGGCCTGGTGCCGGCCTCTGCAAACATATCAGGGAGAGATGATGTGTCCCTGGGGGCCTTTAAGACGCCTGGGGAGAGAGGCCGCTCTTCATCACCAAAGACCCACTTCTCTGGCGCTTCCTCCTATTGTCGGCAGGCGAGGACGCTCATGGGCGCACAAAATCCCATAGATTTGCAATTTGCATACTTTGCAAATTACGCACGCAAGTGTTCCCATCCATTTTAGACTGCATTCCACGGCCATGCATGGACGGAGCTTGTTACTTATTTTTCACTGCCGAGCTCTACAGTGGCCGTAATTTGCTTGAGTACCGCTGTTGGGGCTCTTTGTTAAGGCATACGCGGCTCATTAGGAACGGCCATTGAAACAGGGGGCTCTTTCGCTTCCATCTGGCTCTGGCAAGTTTTCGTCGGGCTGAGAGACACCAAGAATGTGTCGCCAATCCTTTCCCTCACCGACCACCCCTCTCCAACCTGGGCATCTGTGCAATGGGAACAGGCCCAGCTCCGGAGCCACTAGAGCGGCTTGTGGCCGGTCGGTCAAGATGCTCCACTCCACTCGGGCTGGAGGAGAAGGATGGCTTGTGACCCTGGGCTGATGGGACCGGCGAGTTCTTTCATGGAGAGGGATAAGCCGTGATAAACAGGACCATGAGTTTGAATATCCCTTGGTACTGGGGCTGAGATGGTAGATGTGTCAGTGCTGTCATGTTGTCTGGACGTGCTTCCTTTGTATCGGTATCTTGCTGCAGACGTGAGGGGTGTTTTTGACCTCGTGTTTCTTGTCTTTTCTCTTGTTGTTGTCCCAGCGGAAAGTTGATTAAGTTGTTGTTGACATTCTTTCCTGCAGACAGGTTTAGGAAAGATTAGCTCGAGCTAAGCTATGATAGACACACCCTATTACAATCTGTCGACCTGAGGTGGGATTTCTCTTTGACAAAAGGCTTCTAGCTTAAAGAATACCTTGAAAAATTGTGGATTATTTCTTTCTGTTCGGTGTTCAACCAACAATGTCCAGCCACATATGAGTTGAATTCAACTGATACATTTTTGAGAATCTAGTTGATATATACTCGATTTCCACAAACGTAGATGCTTTAAATTCTCAACTTCTGCTCTAATGATTTTTATGATTTTAGAAGTAATAACAGTCAAATGTATTATTATAATAATTATGGTTGTTATTATTATTATTATTATTATTATTATTATTATTATTATTATTATTATTATTATTATTATTATTATTATTATATACTGTTACAATGCAATTTTAAGATAACATCTTCGTGATGCAAAGTGCATGACCCAAGGATGTGCCCTTTAGGTTGTAGTACCAGTTAATTGTTGGGAAATGTAGTACCAGTTGTTCCTCTTGTTTCTCATAGTTTTGGCCCATAGGGGGCAGTAAGGTATCAGAGTCAGGCGTATTACAATTTGACCAGTCAATAAGTAAGCACACGTAATGGGAGAAAAAACGCAGCATGGTGACTGATGGGAGGAAGATCTGCATTTCGTTGTCAATTGTTGGACTTCATTATTACCGCTTGATGAAAAAACTCTCTAATGCTAACCTGCAAAGCAAACAATCAATGGGTGAATGAGCGAAGGGAGGTCTGCCCTCATTTTGTTTTGTTTAGGAAAACAAGCGGATGCAACTCAGACCCCAAGGCAAACAGTGGAACTGCATTTAATATTCAACTCCTGTGAAGGCTTGATTTTTTTTATTTTCTTTAGGCTGGTATATGAGACTTTAGAATTAGCATTGCATTCTCTCTCTCTCTCTCTCTCTCTCTCTCTCTCTCTCTCTCTCTCTCTCGCTCTCTCTCTCTCTCTCTCTCTCTCTCTCTCTCTCTCTCTCTGTAATAACCTATTTAGATTCTACCGGACTGTTTTTCTGCTACTAGTGAGGATGAAGCTGTGAGTGCAGAGCTGGGGCGTGGCAGGTAGTATGTCCTGTGAGCCATTCTCAAGTGGTGTGAAATGCTGTTCCAACGTATCAAAATAATAAAATCAATAAATCACGCCACATACTTTCAGAAGAAAGGCAGAAAATCAAACAAGAAATCAGGTGAGATCTTACGAGGGTTTCTTCCCTTTTTATGATACTCGAACGAAGGCAGCAAGCTTTCTCCACAGAAACCCCATCGTTATCGAGCTTTCGGGGGTGGGGGGGGCGATTACGGGGTGATTTTCAGCCAATTTTGAGACAGCAGGCAGACGTGGGTTCATTGTTGATATCGGTTGGCTGATTCATCTCAATCAGCAGTGGTCATAGAGTGGACATTTTGTTTCCAAGAAGAGAGGGCTGTTTATCAGCAGTGATTGATATCCACCGACACAGAACTACCCGGGGCCTCAGCCATCCATCTAGTGCCAATCACAGAGCTGCACCAGTCGAATTCACACTGCCTTCAGTGGGCGACCGGAGCCCGGACTTCAGTGGCATGGAGTGGACAGCCTTCTGGCACTTCATACAATTACAGAACGACAATCGTATTAAAACAAAAACATTCCAACATTGTATTACGATGAGGCAAATGTGTTAAGCAAATCGTTTTGTGTTTTTTTTAAGAAGAAATGGGAAAGTCTCCAGTTCCTCCAGCTGTTTGTTAGCTGAGCACAGAGAGTTTAAAGTCTGTTTTGGGGTTTCTCAATTTACCTTCCCTACCAGCGTGGGCATAACCTCGAGCCAGCATAAATGAGCAATTTCTTACGGTACCTTTTAGATTTAATTGACGTGTCAGAAAACAAATGAAATACAGACCTCCGGGTGAATTTAACATCAGCAGAATAGCCACAAACCTAAAAGCCATGAGAGTTGCAGCAGAACACCACCTATACCTAACACACTTAAGATCCCAGACCTTGCCACCTGAAAGTATCCATCCTACGCAGCTCCTAGGCCTTGGTAAATGTAGGAGACTTCTGAAATGAACGGCATTACATTACAAGTGATTGTGATTGCAGTCTATGTTCTGTTCGAAAGTTGGTTTAATTTTGTTGACTGCTGTAAACTCTTCATTCAGTGACAGTTGCCATCCATGATTTGCACTATCTTCCTCCACAACAAACCTATGTCTTGTGTCTCATTTAAAAAATGCATTTTGTTTGTCCCAGACTTTGTATCTTGTTAAATGTGTCACTGGTTGGTTTAAATGATTAGTAGTTTGTTAGCACTTAACGTGAAAACACTTATTCCAAAGGCATCTGGTATGTGCACCAATAACGATTGTGGAATTTTTAAATAATTTAAGAGTAAAAACTTTACTTAATGTAGCATGTGGGTAGCGTGCAGTCATGGATTCAAATATATTGATATCAAATAATCATTACATAGATATCAACATGTTACATCGAAGGAGTGCAGCTCAGTCTCCAAGTGTATACATATGCTTATTAAAGTTGAAAATAAAGAACTATTGAAGAAGGCAGCACTAAATATATACCATATTATGTCCCTTTATGGAACTGGGATTCGAGTCCTGCTCTCTACCACACCTGTGTTCTCGGGCCGAGAGTCCATAGCTGGCCCTGACCCACAACATGGAAGTTGAAGTTAATATCACTAATCGTTACGTATTTACCATCCCTTCTTCGTTGACATCAAAATTGAGCTTGTTCTGCTGTGTCACCAAGGCAGACGTTGGCAGACAGTAGAACATTAATCCGTAATACGACAAATGGATGAGTGTTGCGGTCGCCCATCTATTACAGTTATAATCAATGTTAATGAAATGTATTAAAGTATATGCAAAGCAGACCCGATTGTGTAGGAGTGCAGTCACGCCTTCTGTTCTATCTGTTAGTTCTCCTAACCGACACATTGAACATCCTGCGTTGAATAGATGTAATCAGTCAGATAAACTGTCCTTAATACTATTCTGGAGGATTTAATTTGTACACATTCTATAAATGGAGATAGGAGGATTAGGAGTAACATCGGGTGACATAGCTAGTGGAGCTAGTATCATCTGCACTTCTTGCATATTGGGCATCGGTATATATATATATAAATATATATTTATATTATGATTGCACACGTTTCTGAGATAAGATGAGCATTTTGTAGGTAAGGAACAAACATGAACCGGTAATTCTCTTTGCACTGCCTGTATCCAAACATAACAACCAATACGCGGGTAGAAATTCCTCGCATGGAATCCACCCTGAGACTTTCCATAGCAATTATCGCCAGGGCTTGTCATGCCTCGTCAGAAATAGACACTTTCATTTTCAAACGTGTTGTTTGCTCGTCGTATCGCTTGAATGCAGCTTGTGTGGTGCACTTTGGTTTAAGTTATTTATTTATTTATTTAGGTGAGCGATGTGGGGATGTGGGATGGGGGACAATCAAAGCTGCACTTTAGCTCAACTCCTCTGTGAAATGTTGACATATGCCAGGAGTCTTTGTATTCTTCAGAAGCATGTCTCGGCGGATGGTTGCAAACGAAGAGGCCTGTGCACCACAGCTATGAGTTTCAGTGCCTCGGCGTCATCAAACTGACTTGTTTTGGAGAATGTATCCAATTTGTTATTTTAATTCTAGTTGCTAAGAGATTTGGAGTGACTTTTTCCATGTTGAGGCAGTGTCTGTGGTGCTAGTTAAGACTTAGAGGTTTTTATCATTATTTAAGTCATTTTGTTTATCTGCATGCACTCAAAAACACTGCATGTCAGAACATTTGCCAACGGAAAATGGATGTTTCTCTCTATTGTGTACATTTTTACAAAAATGTGGATGACTAAAGTTAGACTATATATTTGTCACTTAAAACAACTAGAAGCCTCCACAATAGCATATGTACAAAAATGCTCCTAATTGTGATTGATTTCTTTTTAATATGTGCCTTGTTTATTTTGGGAAACTCTCTGACACAATAGCCCATTAGACCAACATTGGTCACAGTGTCTCACTAATTGCAATGGTACAGATGAGCTTCTGCAATTGCTGCCGTCATGTGTTTGCTGTCCCATTTCTGAAAAAATCCAGATGGTCCATGATGTATTCATGGGGACCACAGTGGCTATTAGCTCCTAAGTACCTTTATACTGTTAAATGAAATGGCTGTTCTTGTGTAGTTTGTCAGGTAGTTGGGGAAATGACTAACGAAGGTCTTCTTTTAGTGGGTGCCAATGCCGCTGTCAATGCCACATAGAAAACACATTTAGGTGTAATGCTCACATCGATTTTTCCTTCAATTAGGGGGAAAAGCGGAATGAAGCGCACTTTGTGACACCTTGGTCTTGTCACAGTAATTGTTGGGGATCATTTAGAGAGAATGAATCTAGCAAACAACATCTGTTCCGCCCACATCTGGCCCCTTCAGGTTGGGCTCGGCTTTCCCACCGCATTTCATCAAATGACTGCTTCAAAGTCAATCGGATCCAGACTTTTCACATAGACATTTCAGGTAGCCCCTATCTGACCAGCCTCCCGAATATGTGTCGGCAAGTGCAAAAGGGATTTTGAAACAGTGGTATATCTCAATTCCTGTGAGTTTGAAAGCAGAGATTCAAATTGTAGCTTAGATGTGGAAACCAATTTTTTTAGTTGAATGCCATATCACTCGAATTCTAATAGCAACAATAGTTTTACGATGACCCACAAATACACAAACATCTTAGTCGCACACTGCCACACACTCGCCATTACAAACTTAAAAACAGCTTTGTGTCACTTTGATAGGACACAAATACATACTTCAGTTTACCTCGGGTTCGGCTTTTGTCATCCTCAAAATGTTGAAGCTTTCCTCCTCAACGTTCCCCCGAGGTGTGCATGTGTGTGTGTGTGTGTGTGTGTGTGTGTGTGTGTGTGTGTGTGTGTGTGTGTGTGTGTGTGTGTGAGTGTGTGTGTGGTTGTCAGGGGGTGGGGGGGCTAGCCCTCCTGGTGAGACAGCTGTAACAGATGTGCCTGAGCAGGGAGGCCTGCTGATAAACATGGACAGACCAGCAAATGTGGCGCATCTGCCACCGGAGGCGAGTCATCAATGAAGAACATTGATGACTCGCCCACCCCACTATAAGGCTTACGCGGTGGCTGTCTACCTCCACAAGCTGTCTGGTCACCACACGCAGGGCTGATGGGACACTAGTGTGTATCCTTCACACTGGGCCAATGTGGAAAGAAGCCGAAAAACACGTATTTTTGTTTGTTTTGCCCATTCGATAGAACATAGTCAATGTCAATGTTTGAAGCTGTAAACGAGTACAAACATGTAGGCCAATTTCTGAAGCGATACAGACAATTATTTATTTTTTTGCTCGATAAATGACTCAAATTAATCAAAATGATGATTCATTTGCTCCTTGATCTAATCAGTTCATACATGATAAAGTTTAATTTTACTCTTCTCTACAATAGACCAAATCCTCTCCAGAAGCCTTAAGGATTTTGACCTTTAAAACCAGACACAGTTGTATCTGGAGCACCCCAGTGTGGTTTGGCCATATGCACATATTCTCCAAGACATATGCATGGCTTTGATGTGGATACCAAAATCCATGCAATAAACATAGCCTACATTACATGTATTCATAACACTTTTACAGCTTCTGTGAAAAGAGTAAAAAAGGCATCACACTGTATTGTAGAAGTACCACAGATGCATTGCCGACTAAATCAATCAAAATAGGCAGGAGAGTTACCGCAGCTAAAATGTTTTTCATTTTCACAGGAAAAAAGGTGTGGATTTCTACAGCACAGGATCTCACTTCCTGTGAGATGGTAAGACACCTTGATTTCACATAACACACTACAAACATATTTTGTCCTCCAATTTAAATGTTCTATTAAACTTACATTTTCAAGATGCCAATACTGAACTACGGAAGTTTGAGTTCAACTTTCCCTCTAACAAAGACTGCATGGAGCTCTTCTTGGGTTGATTCTAATGACATATCGCTCCCCTATATTGCGGAGTGGAATAATTTGTTCTAGGTTCTATTAGTAGAACACCTTCCCAGGCAGATCTCTTTTGCAGCGTCTGCGTAAATTAAGCTTCATTGGTGGCTTTGATGTGCTGATGTTCTCGCACACTGTTATTTTTCATGCCGAGAGATGCACCTTGAATGAACTCTCACATCTGATACTAAATGTTACTCTTTTGTTGTTGGATGGGGATTTACATTCATGGAACGCCCTATCAGAACCACACACGAGGTGGGCCGGTAATTACTCCCTGGTGTTGTTTTGTTTTTGTTGTGTGTCCACCTTTTAAACTTTTCTTTTAAGATTGAGGAAGACAAAAAAATAGGCCATTGTTTTCATTTTATATTTCATATTACAGTCACTGTTTGAGGTGCTGTTTAGACATTGTTATAACAAAATAAAAACAACAACATGATTACCAGCCTCCCTGTATTGACCCGATTCTGAACCAAGATCCAAATAACATTTTATGGATCTTCTGATGGACCGAGGCAGAATTATGGATTGTCTGATAACAGCCGCCCAGCATATCAGTAAGCGCATATGAATTCAAACCTATGCAATGTGGAGGGCTATTGAATGGGTAGAGTCTCTGCTTGTTTGCAGTACCTTTTTCCATTTCATTATCGGACCATTATGCAGGCCAGACCATCGTAACATTATTGAACATAGCTGTTCTAATTATACTGAGTGACATGGACAAATAAACTGATAAAGATGCTTGGCAAGGATGATTACAACTCCAAGTCTGAAGTCGAGTGTCTTCCTTTGGAAAATCCGATGATCTGAAGGAAGTTGTAGGGTTTTAAGGACATTCCACTTAAGGAATTGCTGCAAATCAGGTTCTTTCAATGATTGTAAGCTGCAGCAGACTTGATTTGTACCATTAACAAACTAGCACAGTATTCTACATACCACTCCAAGAGAGAGAGAGAGGGAGAGAGAGAGAGAGAGAGAGAGGGAGAGAGAGAGTGAGAGAGAGAGAGAGAGAGAGAGAGAGAGAGAGAGGGAGAGGGAGAGAGAGAGAGAGAGAGAGCGAGAGAGAGAGAGCGAGAGAGAGAGAGCGAGAGAGAGCATTTGGGCAGCCGACTGTTGTCAGGACCCTGTATTAGCAAGTATCATTCTTTAATATTTGGCTATTGTCAGGTAAACACTCCAAGGAGTAAAGTCCAAGAAGTAGTACTTGTAAATGTAAATGTAAAAGTACTTCTCTGGCTGCATTTTCCTCCCTGTGCCACACTGCTGCAGCCTGTGAGCTTGATAATGAATTAGTGATGAGGAAAGTCAATAGGTCCCATTGTCCCGTACTGCAGGGATCACCTTGAAACGTCTCTGTGCTCTACATGTTTTGAATTGGAAAAAATGCCATAATGACATTTGTTGCTATTGGAGGTGAATGACCACTGAGTAATAGCTTTGCTTTGTTGTCTTCAGCAGATGTAGATATTCACATACCGGACAATTCACTTCATTGCAGCAGCATCATCGCTAATGTAACATTATATACAATTTCATTCCAACTCTGTTACCATTGCCCTTATTCCTATAATCAGTGGTGATCAATACTATACGTTTCTTGCCCAAAAATATAGCCTTATGACATTTCCTATCACTCACTTTGCATTCCTGAAATGCAGATTAACTGTGGTTAATAGCGGTAGTGCTAGAGATGCCGCTGATAAAAATAAAACATTTTATTTTGCTTGGAATTTTCTGAACAGTTATTATGCTCATAAAATTCCATTTCAGGGTGGGGGGCTTATATTAATTTTGTAAACTGTAATTGTTCTCGACGGTTGATCATTGCTGGGGTTATCACTTCCCCGGCCCCAATTCCCGTTATCTCTTCCTGTTAACCAATAGGCGAGCTGTGAAGGAAGACAATGAAAGCCTGGGTGGAACTATCTTCCTATCTGGGGAGAATCCGGAAGAATACAAATGCATGTTTTTGGAATTTCATGTGAGAGTAAAATATCACATCCCTCCCTCATTCTTAAACTATTGGCATTTTTTCTGCCAATGATCATCTTATCATTGTGCCATTAAGCTCAGCTGAATACCTGGTATTACGTTTCACTGCTGCAGCAGTCATACTGCAAGACCAGGGGATGAGTCGATCATTTTAAACACTGTCTAAAAATATAATATTTCTATTCCCAAGGACAACCGGAACCTTTTTATTTTGGCTTACACCAGTGTTTCTCCCGTTTTCAATTATCAGAAGAATTCCCATATCAATCCTTGCTGGAAAGAAGGGCTTCCCCTCAGGGGGAAGCAGCTAGGGGCAGCAACCATAATGGAGCTTCTTCATCCCCTCAATGGAGTGGGAAGGAGCGGTGCGTTAGTTGGGCAGGAGGTTGGACATATAGAGACACTGATTGAAAGCAGAGGCGGCCCACGAGAGCTTATAAAAGGGAGGTGAGATGGCTGTCGAACAGCCACTCTAGGGAATGAGCTTCCTCCGCTGGGATTTCTCCCGGGGGAGCCTGGCTGTATTTGGAAACATTTTATGATTTCTCAGAACGTGAAAGGGATACAAAATGCAATGCCTGGGCCCCGGTCTGTAACTGCTCTTAAACAGCATCGAAGAGGAGTTACGTCTGGCAACAGCCAGACAATATCATCTTGGCTGGTGGAGGATAATAAGAAAGAACTCAATTTTGAATTTGTCCTAGGTTGGAGCACATTGCTGCTGTGTGCTGAGTAATAGAATTTACAATCGACTGAAAGACAGAGATGGACTGTTCATCATGCCATCATGACAACAGTAAACAATAACGAGGGATATACCGATTGTGAAATTATTGGCAGATACCGCTTCCGCAGTTTAAAACAACAATTTGGCTGATAGCCCATTTCAATATTTTTCTTTCCAATTAGTTTTTTTGTTATTTATTCCTCCTTTTGTGCCAAAGAAATTTTCATTAAAAATATCTTTACTTAGTTGACTGTTTCAAACACTATCTTTGAAGAAGCAAAATATGCAAAAAAACAACCATTAATGTAATTTTTCAACGACGATTATGTGCTTAAAATTAACAATGTCAAAATGGATGCAACACAACAGACTCAGCCATTCATGAATGTCACCTTATTTTGCAGATCGGCTGATACCAATATACGGGCGATAAATCCGAGGTGCCTCCATAACACTAACAAATGCTAAAATAACTGACAAAATAATAACACATATCGGTGGTCTTCAGGAGGAAGTAGAATTGTAAGAAAACATTTAATGAACAAGGTAAATTGTTAAAGTAATATTCAAGGCATCGCTTTGACCTTCGCTTCAGTCATTGGGGACCTGATAGTTTGTTCAGTATGCCACAAGTGACTCCAACATTCTTTGTCCGCCAAATAAAGTCTGTACCTATTTAAGGATAATAATGAATTACAAGACAAACTAAGGTAACACTCACTTAACTCCAGACATTGGACGTTGAAACAAAACACACCTTTTAAAAGTTTCCAATGTCAGCACTGGTCTGACTGAGAGCCAAACTTGAACTGCAACTTGAGCTGCAATGCCAAAAAAAGTTTAGTTCTGTGCTTCGATTTGCAAGTCCTCGATTTCTCTCGCACATAATTCATATCTGGCATTGTACTCTGAAAAGCTTTTAGCACACGCTTGAAAAAGTGAAATGCGTTTGTGCAATTAATATCAATTTTGAAAATGATCCTGACCATCAGCTGATTGCGACCATTAGCTTTTCAATGAGCATTGTGTTCTCCAAGTTCACCTTTTAAATGCAAACCCTGGATAAGGAGGCGGGGCTTTGATATTTTCCATCCAGCTGACGGCCCGTATTTCATTTTGTGACTTACCACAGCAGCAACTCCAGTGCCTTAAACTCTTAATCACTCTAATTAAGTGTACAGTAATTAGACAACTGTGTTTCTGAAATATTCATGGGCCACTTAACTTTGCCTCACTCCTCAAATATGCCATCAATCAGGGCGGGCTGACTTTTCCTTGGAACTGCTCAGAGCTTCCCACTGATCTTTCACAAACATTACATCCCATTAAGGCGACAGGCTTTGAACCTGACAATCCTGAGTGACTTCCGAGCCCGGGGGGTGGGGAGGGGGTGGTCTGCAAGGTGGGGCTGGCGGCGGGATAGGGGGAGTATGGACTCACTACCTCACACTCTCTCCTGCAGAGGGTAGAGTGTGAGGTCCTCAATCTTCCTCCAGATGCTAATGAAAAGAGCAAACAAATAGAGACAAAGTAATCCCGGGGATGCCTGTCGCTTGGCGGGGCACACGAGTGCTTGCGTACGTCTCTTCCCTCTCGAAAGCCTCAATTCCATTTTCTCTCGGCTGGCGGGGCGGCCATCTGACGCTCTTGGCTCGGAGACTCCTCCGTGATGGCCACTCCCTGGTTCTTCTCCCTCTCTACAGAGCTGCTCAGTGGCTGGGTTCTGTTAATAGTGCTGTCCTCATATTGTTGTACCATCTGTTTCGTCGCAGGCCGTCAGGGGGATCGGAATCATTTCCACTGTGCAGATTGAATATTCACGCTCCAGTATGTCTGTATGTCTTTATGTATGTTTGTATGTATGTATGTATGTATGTATGTATGTATGTATGTATGTATGTATGTATGTATGTATGTATGTATGTATGTATGCATGTATATTTGTATCTGTATAAATATAAATCGAAATATGTACAGTTAAATACACCAAATCTTACTGTTCACTGCAGAGAAAGGGAAACAAGATGTGCGAAAAGTGGTTGATGGACTTGGAAGACAGCTAGCTCTGGTGTCCATGTCTTAGTCCTATCCTGATTGGTACAGCAGCACACAGGCAAGACATGGGGGCATTTCATAACCCCACAATCCCCCATTACCATTCAATCCCTGAAGTGAGAAGCTAGGCTACCTCGTACCCTGAGGCATAGCCCCCCTCGGCTCTCCTGGCAGCACAGTAGGCTGTGTATTATGAATGAGCTCATAATAATAGAGTGCTTGACTGTCACTGATTCAGTAGATTCCAATTCAGAAGTCTGGAGTCGCAACGTCATTCTTTGTGCGGACATTGGAGGCATCAAGATGATGGGTCGGTTTGTATGTGTGCTCGTTTGTATGCTTGACTGGGCATTCCTGTGTTTGTTTAGCGATACCAGTGACTAAATGGTTATTATTGTGCCCATTGTGACGAGAGGAACATTCTTCTTTGGGGGTGTATTGAGCAGAAAAAACTCAACATAATAGATTATCTCCATACTCAGCGAGAAACATAATCCATCACCAAGAAGGCAAAGGGAAATTAGGTTTGTGTATTGGGCAAGATAAGCAGAAGCAGGGGAAACACACGCGCGGTAATCAAACTTTGCCTTAAGGCCGGTACGTAGAACAGCCCTACTTTTCATGAAGCGGACACTGCGGCCATATTTATGACAAAAACATGCATTAGTGGGCCTTGTTGCATGGGCAAAGACTGTGTGAAATGTATTTCTTCAGTGCAGTTTGGTACGGCTGGACTAGGAAATGCAAAAGAGTGTGTCACTGTCAGCCTATAAAGCTTATAGTATGTGGCCTGCACAAGATATCGGAATACAGTAAATACATGTTATAGCACATTAATAGACGACAATACAATTATTGACATAGTACTTAACGTGATGAAAAGCATAATTGCGCCTCTAACTATGTTGTAAAGATTTCGAAAGGTGTGCATTAATCCTCAGAAAGGGAGGTTACATCAAATACTTTGCAATCTCACGGAATTTCAGTCCATTGATTTCCTTTTATTCCTCAAGTTGATGTATTGGGTAGGAGTCTATATTCCGGACTTTGAGGAATTACAAACTACACAACAGAAGGGGGGGGGGGTGGGGAACCACACCCCCCTACAATGTTTGATTGGTTATGGTTCTTTTGAGCTCCAAGATCCTGTGCTCCATCACTTTCAATTCTCACTCAGCGGTTGAGGACAGCCAGTGGCAGGCTAGCACTTCTTAGCCCAGACCGCAGGTGCGGTAGGACTACTGAAGGGTGGAAAGTTCAGTCGTTATTTTTTATTTTTGTCAAAGATGGCTCTCAGAAACCTGATGACTGTTTGGGAGCAGATTGCTTTTATTCTTCCCCGCTGAAGCTGGGATGGATGAACATGTGATGGCGTTGAGTGCAGCCTCTCTTGATCAATGGTAAGCGGTCCGAGCGCTTTTCACGTTTAAGCTCTCGCTGCACGCAGGTCCTTTCACGAGGACCATTTGGAAACATTGGACAGACTTTTAACTTGTCCTGTCCATCCAATTTTTTGGATTGGGTTTAACATGGCTGGTAAGCTTTCATCTCATTTTCTTTGTTTTGTTTTAGTTTCACTATCGCCTTTTGATACCAACGTTTCATGTTGCCTAAAGGCCATATAAACCCACAAGTCCACTCCGGTTCATCTCCAGCCTCCCAATTACAGGATTTGATTCTGTGTGGAGCTCTCACAATAATTGTGTCTGACAGGCCCTGTGTGTGTGTGTGTGTGTGTGTGTGTGTGTGTGTGTGTGTGTGTGTGTGTGTGTGTGTGCGTGTGCGTGTGTGTGTGTGTGTACTGTGTATGTGTGTGATTCCAGTGTCTCTGCTTGATTGTGAGTATTAATCATGTGGTCTCATGGATTCCCTCCTAGACATAAGCAGGAATCTAGCAAGCAAGAGCAATGGAGTGTGTCATTTTAATGCCCAATTTCAGCTCGAGTTCCCGACCTCCTACCAGCCAAATCGATTGCTTATTCACTGCTGCGACTATTTTGCCGAGTCACGCCTGCCACAGCAAGTGACTCTCTGTCCACCATTCGCCCTTCCTCTCTCTCTCTCCCTCCTTCCCCCTCTATCCATCCGGGTTATGTGTACCATTTAGGGTTATGTGTTGTTTTTAACCACGGTTAACGTTTTTACCGAAAATACCAATTGGGCTTCAAACTGACAGATTTTGGTAGTTACTGAGAAAAATGGACAAACAACTACCTATCTTTACTCCTTTAAGATACACACCATATGTGAGAAGGCTTATTAAACCCATTTAACTTTTAAAAGCGCAAAAAATAATCAGCTGTTAGGTATAACCATATAAATAGAGATGGTAAAGAGAGAAGTTTTGTGATAAAGCTGTAGTTTATCAACCAAGTCTGCTTTGTTTATATTGATGTGATTTGGTCAAAATATATGTTATATTCTGACAGTGAGACTGGTTTTGATAGCTGCAAGGTGAGCCCTTCTTACTATGTTTTCAAGATTACATTTATTGTTGAAATTCTTCAAATTGAAAATAATTTACTGTTTGCATACAATAGCAACAAGGGTGGTACCGGGTTAATAAGAATAAATTCAGCCATATTAGACTTGAGACAAGCCACCCATCCCCGCCCCCTTGCTAATAAATCCAATCAGATCCTGAGCTCGGTTCATATTTGAACACGCTGGAAGCTGGAGCTCTCCCAGTCGCCGACTCCCAATTAAAACAATGCTGAATGGTTTTGTTTTCCAGCACAGCCCACATTGTGAATGCATACATGGACTGTTTCTTTTTCTTGTATGTGTGTGTGTGTCTGTGGGGGGGGGGGGTCTGTGTGTGTGTGTGTGTGTGTGTGTGTGTGTGTGTGTGTGTGTGTGTGTGTGTGTGTGTGTGTGTGTGCGTGTGCGAGTGCTTGTGCGTGCTCATGTGTGTGTGTGTGTGTGTTTAATTGTTCATGTGCATGTGGAAATGTTAAAAAACAAAAGGGGTACGATTAACATTTCTCCATCCGTTGAGTGCAGAGTCTGCATCCACTCACAGGATGCTGTGTGATGTTTGAAGGTGGCTCAGAGCAGTAAAAGGGAAAGGGCTTCACTGCACAGCGGCCATTTGGATTGTAACAATGAATAGAGATAATAACAGTGAAGCCTTCGCTGGGGGAGAATCCATGAATACAACCGCAGAAACAGTAACCTGGCCTCTGTGTGCATTCGGCACTCGCCGCCAAATAAACAACTGCAACCCAATTGTCAACGACATTTTCACGAGAAACCGCTCGCCGGGAATGAGAGGGGGGGGGTGTGGGGGTCATGCTGAAAAGGACAGCTTTAATTGGTTTAAATGGAGTCCAAAGCTGGATGCCAGGCATCACTCACACTTGTCCGTATTGTGGACATTGCTCAGGCTCTTTAAAGGGGAGGGCACTGTGATATTTGATGAGTAACCTTGGTACACGGGTCAGGCTGGCCTGGAGGAGCGAGGTGGAATAGAAAAATAAATAAATCTCCATCAAAGTCACTTCGTCCCCTCAAGGGGTAAAGCAGAGACCTGTTCTCATTGTTTGAAAAATGGGATTCTTCAAGAGGGCGGAAGTTACAGCTGGCCTTAGAACATCTTTTCTGTTTGTGCAAAACGAAGCCAGAAACTAAATGCAAACAACGCTTGCATGTCTATATCTTATAATAGCCATTCCATGAAAAGGATGACTAGCTATCATGACCATTGACTGTTCATTCCTCCCTGTGTTTTCACTCATTGACATCCAGCCTGTTTGTGTTTATTAAGCCATCGATGAGTCATTGACCACAAAAAGAGAACACACATAGTTTAAATATGCAGAAGCACAAGTTGCTCACAGCATTAAAGCCTGTCCGTGTTTTCATGTTAGTTTTGTATTGCCAATAAATAGCAAGCGCTACCAACTTAATCACAGATTTTCTCAAGGTCAAGGGATCATCTAGCTGGGTTAGTCTACCCGGGTGTTCCTATATGGCACGCAGAGAACATTAGCTTCACATATTTAGTATAATCAAATGTTGATATTTGTGTATTTGGGTGCGCTATGGTTTATGACTTTCCTTTTACTGTATTATGTAAAACTTGTATTTTGTATGGGATGTTGAGCACAACATAAATGCCAACAGCCAGGGTTTGTTAGCTCAGGGAAAGGTTTTAAGACTTCCCATAACGACCCTCCATGTGAGTTAAATACAATGCCCACACTGACTAGCACTGAAATCAGTATAAAGCCAGATGTTTGGTTTTGTTAAAGGTATAAACTCAATAGCTATGGGCACATACTCTTGTTTTTCGTCTCCTCTTCAGGAACAATCTAAAATATAATCTGTTGTTTTTATTTTTGATATAATCTGTTGTTTTATAGGTCATGGAAGTCTCCAACTGTTACTATAATCTAGGCACTATCACTAACACGGGATAGCAGGGAATGGTAGAAGAATGTTGTGAAATGTGACTTCCAACTCAATCCTATAGAGGAAAGCAGGTTATTCATTATTCAATTTATTATTTTTATTTGATGGAAGATGGGTACAAATTGATAAGTCTGTTATACTTAACCATATTTAAAGGTGGAGTATTCCAGAGTTTGGGGGGAGAGAAGGCTCTATCACCCTTGGTTTTAAGGCGTGTATTGGGGATACAGAGAAGATTCTGAGATGAAGATCTAACTGACCTTGGAGCGCTGTACGGCATTAATAGGTCATCTGTATACCTAGGTGCCAAACCATTGAGGGCTTTGAAAACAAAAAGCACAATTTAAAAATTGACTCTGTGCTCCACAGGTAACCAGTGCAGTTTAACCAACACAGGAGTTATATGCTCACGTTTCTTAGAGTCCCTTAATAATCTAGCTGCTGCATTTTGAACTAGCTGAAGTCTTTTGAGAGTGGAGTGGGTCAGGCCTGCATATAATGACTTACAATAATCAAGTCTAGATGTACTGAAAGCATGTATAAGAGTTTTAAGATCGGAGAAGGAAAGAAAGGGCTTCAGTAGTGTATTGGCCTTTAGTCAATTAGCCCATAATATGTTATTTTCTGTTCCCTCCTTCCGTGACGTCCCTTCCGATTCCCGTCCCTATTTGTTATGCTACCTCACCTAATGACCTTCCTAACACACATCCCATTTCAATGTATCTCATTGACAGAGTCAAACACCAATTCAAACCAAGGCTACAACGTAAAGGTATATCCAGGTACGTTTTAAAAAGAAGGACTCATGGCGACGTGCCTCCCATAACTTAACCAAATTCAAACGAGGAGGTGACAGAGTTCAGTTTAATGCTTCCGGAGACGAGAGGACCGTGTGCTTAGTGCTTACCTAGCCATGTCTAAAGCGAACCCCCTGCTAGCCTCCCACCCTCTCAATTAGCACTGCTCACCACTTACCGCCTCTCTGTTTTTACAGCCAGTCAGCGTGACCAGTGATCCCTGTGGCCTTTTTGTTCCCAGCAAATAACCTATGCAAATAACAGGCAAACGCGTTACTGTCAAGCAGGCCTCCATGTCTGGGTTTTCTCACTGCCGACGGGTGGCGATCAGCACAAGCGTGATTGCAAGGCGGCGGGCGAAGCCAGAAAAAACCTTCCTCGTCTTCGCCTGACGTCCTGGCGGTGCGCTGTATCGGGGCACCCGCTGCTCACCGTACGTGAATTAGCATCAACTGCATAATTCTACAAGTCCTTGAACATGGCTTGAGGCAGGCACACACACACATGTTAGATTCTGACACACATACATATACACACACACACATAAGTCACACCCAAACACACACACACAGGTGTCACATGCACACACACACACACACACACACACACACACACACACACACACACTGTATATACATACATAGATACATACATACATCACACATGCGTCTCACATGCACACACACACACACACGTGGCACATGCACATACGTACACACGTGATGAAAGTGTACACACACATACGCACACATACACACACACACACACACACACACACAAACACACACACACACACACACACACACAAACACACACCTGCGTCACATGCACACAACCATGCCAAGAAGCACTTGTCTTGTCCACAAGCCTGGCTTAGTAACACAGGACTACTGCAACTGCTCAGTGTCCCTTTAAGGGTGCCAGGCAGTCCGCTGCACTGTTGTTTCAGAGGTCGGGAGAGCTTCGCTGGGTATGGGGGTGTCAGATATTTTGGGATGATAATGCAAAGAGAGGGGAAACACAAGACGGCCTGTCATTCTTTCGGGGCGAGGGGTACCATGTGAACCGCAGCGGACAGCACATCAAGGTGCTGACAGATACTTCTCTTTCTGCGAGTAACCGGCTCTGTGTTGACTCCCTACATGTGCTGTTTTCCCGCTCATTGGGGATAGATGTGGGGAGGACAGCGGGGTAGGCGGGGGGTTCAGAGACTTTACTTTAAGGCTGAGTTGGTCAGGTGTATGTGTTTTTACTCGAGAAGAGGTGTATCACGGAGAAAATGGGATTTGCCTAGTTGTCAACTTGATTTGCTGTGAGAAATGTTCAAAGAAGAAGATAAATTGGTACTCCTATCTATGTTGTCGTGTTTAATTAAAACACAACTTATCATCTTCAACCTCCAATTCCCATCAACCCAACCATGCATGGTTCGACTTGGGAAGGTAGGACTGCCCAGTCAGTAACGCATACTAAAGGAGTAGAGAGTCTCATACCAGCCAGTGGTTTATATTGTTAAGTTGGGGCCAAATCACTGCTGAATTGCTGTGCACTTCTGCGCCAAGCCATCTGAGAGAGGCTGCTTTGAGGCTTTTTTGCTTTATTGAGAAATGAAAAAGAGAAGACCACGCTATGCTGTGCACTATACTATACCTTTCCTGTTACATGCACAATGTAGAGGTTTTGTTACCGTGATTTGTCGTTCTTTTTGTTTGTCCTTTTTTGTTGATTTTATATATTAAAGTTATTATATTTTTTTCAGATTGATCGATTAAACCGTCTCTAAAATGTCCTAATTAATGGCAAATGCTGCATTTAAGGTAGGCTTAAATTACGTATATACATATTTTGCGATAAGATTCGTCAAATCAACGATAGTATAGTTAATCGGTAAATCAATGGGCAACTGAAAAGCGGGCGGGGAAATCGGAGAGAATTTACATCGGCGCGTTATTGATTTTCATACCATTGGTGCTGCAGAGCAACTTAAGAAAATATATCACGTTCGCCTGTATAGTTAGTTTCTCCTCACTACGTAGGGCCTATGCTGTATAAAAAATATCCAAACAGCACCAGCAGGCATGAAAAGAGAGAGGCCAGGGGCCCTTGCCAGTGTGACTCAGGCCCCTTGATATATTTTTATAAAGTTGTATTTTTTTTTCGGCCCCTTTGTCATGCCCGGTCCCTAGGGCCCTCGCCCCTGCTGCCCTCACCCCCTGGGCGTCTACATTATGCAGTGAGCCCGGCTATAAAGGCCTAATGACCACTTGGTTTTAGCCATGCAGCCGCAGCACGGCTGTGCTGGGTAATATTCAGTTAGAGCTGTGCTGGCTGAGCAGGGGAGCCGCAGAGAGCCTGCAAAACGATCACTGAACCCCCTCCATTTACGGTCCTCTACCGTGTCCGTCCGGTCGGCCTCCGAGTCGGCCTGTGGTGCCGTTAGCCGTCTCCTCCTCCCCCGCCTCCCCCCCCCCCCCCCCCCCCCCCGCCCCGACTTCAATAGATATTCTCCCTCTTGGTTCTGCTCTGAGGACTCCTGATATAAGAAGCTGCTGCACACGGTGGTCGTCTATCTTTCTCTCCCTACAGCCGAGGGGGAGTCAGCCTACTGTCAGGGGCAACCTTGATTTTGGGAAGTGGAACGGACTCATCAAATATAAACTGGGTTTTGTTTTCGTGGTAAAGACCTTATTTAATGGGGACCCGTCACGCTTGGCTATCTTCTAATATAAGGGAGTACTGCTTCCTACGCGTGTTGTGCAAAGAATCGCAATCTGCAACATCAGCTGGAGAAAGGGATTTTATTTCAACCCCCCGTCTGTGTAGCTGGGCCAGGCTGAGGAGCGGCACTAACGATGATCTGTCTCACCTGCGTCATGGTTTTATAAGTCCACCCCCCCAGTCTGGATCACTCTGGCCTGCCTTGTGTTACAGCCCTTTGGTTTGCTTTTCTGTTTATTTTCGAGGAGCTGCTAGCCGAGGTTTTCTGCCTTTGTTTTGTAGTTTAGTCTTTATGTGGTGTTGGCAGTTTGAGGGTTTCTGCGTGATCCTACAGCCCACAGCGGGGTTGGCCCAGAAGTTTCTCCTCCTCTGTTGTTTGGCCAGCCCTTTAAGTGTTACCAATTAATTAATTCATGAGTTTTGGTGGAACATGCTCGTGGATCTGTATGCTCATATATTAGCCAATAGCTGAGCGTGACGTGCCCCTTTTAATCTTTTTTTAAAAGCAGTATGAATGGTTTAAGGAATTGTGCAAGGCGGTACAGGGGTTGTACATCCAAATGAATGTATATGTTCTTTGTGGGTTAGGATGCCATTTTGTAGTAGTGTAAATCCTTAATAAAGGTCAATATACCGTATCCTAGGATAATCAAACCTTTTTTTAGCTGCATGAGAAACAGTGTGGCAGTTTCAAACATAACAATGTCACCCCATAATGAAAAATAATTTCACGATTTATTACTGAACAATAACCAAAACACTATTACTATTCTTATGCTCCCATACTTCCAAAATGGAGGGGGTCATTGAGATGAGATGATGCACAAGCTCTATAGCTGCTGTTGCTTAGTCACAGCAACACACACGCTTGGGGTCTGAAGTCATTAAGAAAAACTTGTTGTTTGACAAAAATGTTTGACATCCAATATTAGACATTTTCATGTGCCAAAGCTAACGTGACATTTGAGATCAGATTTCAATCTTTCAATCGGCATATGGATGAGAGGTTATTTTGGAAAATTTGTAGACAAAAATAAAAATAGCCAAAATAAAATGGCGCATGGGGAAGTGGGGAGACGATATGTTTTCTCAGACAGCTCGGCGGTAAAGCATACAAGCACGAAATGGAACCGCCGCTTCTTGTGTGTCAACTGTGAAAATGTCCTTTGTTTGAGGTCAGGCAAATTCAGTGGTAGCTTCTTCCAGCCTTTTGTGCAAGATTTCACAGTCGACGGATCCTCTCCGCAGATCACACAGGGTCGTTGTTGTTAAACCCTCTCTCTTTACCCCCCCTCTGTTGAAATATAGAAGCTAACCCCGCAGTGAAGGGTGCAACAACACAGCGAGAAAGCGAGCTTAGAATTCAACAATAGCCCCTAAACTCCCTCTATCCGATGCCTGACCACGACCACATCGTTGTGGAAATATCAGAGATGAGAGTCTGTGTGTGTGTGTGTGTGTGTGTGTGTGTGTGTGTGTGTGTGTGTGTGTGTGTGTGTGTGTGTGTGTGTGTGTGTGTGTGTAATCACACACACACACACACACACACACACACACACACACGCGCGTGGCGCTCGCACGGTCGTATCTCATTGGCGGGCCGAATTCTCTGGGCTGGCAAGGCAGAAAAAGGGGAGGTGGCATCTCCCCTTATGACGACATAGGCGGAAAATTCCAAAACGGCACGTCTGAGCTTCGTTTTTCCAAAGGGCAGAATGCCTAGTGCTCGTTTTACACCCAACGAAATTTCTAGCCGCTGGGGGAGCATAGGTAGGCTAGGGGAACTCATATTAATGTTAGAAAACCTCAGAAAGTGAAATTTTCATGCCATGGGATCTTTAAGCCCTGTTCCTCGTTGACTCCCCTGATAGTGGGGGTGCGGGCCTAGCATTGAGCTCAGATGGGGAATCGCATCACTTACCGTCTCTCTGCTGTGGAGAGGACATCTGTACACCCTTTGTAGGCTGAGCATATCCCTTCATTTATATTTCGCAAGCCAAACTTGAACCTTTCTTTTTTTTTTTGGACTTTCTTCCTCTAACATGAGATAAGAAATGATGAGCACAAAAGTGGCGGCAACGTCGGAAAGCCTATTTGCGGCCCAGCGTTTATAAATCAGCGGAAAGGCGTTCTGCCAGATGAATGGATGGCTGTCGACCACATACCAGTGTGCCTGGTGACAGATAACTTTCCCTGTGCTGATGAAAGAGATTGAAAGATATACATCTATCTCAATATAGGCAAGATGGTTTTTTTTATTTCTGACAATCGTGAGGAGGTAATTAACATATTTCTCTGCCGGAGCTCGGAGATGACATCACCGCCGAGAGAGTCGCAGCATGTCCTGCCCCACCCCTGTAGTAGAGCGGGAGAAATCTTTAGTCAGAGGTGATTATATTTGTCAAGGCCGTTGATTGATCCTCAGTTTTATAGGGCCGGTTCAATAGGGGTTGATCTCATGGTAATACTTGCAGAAGTGTGGAAGTGCTGGGAGTGCTCGGGCTGACATGCGTGTCCTGCTTCTGGGGATGAATTGCCATTTATGCCATAACGTTACAGTACTTAATGGTTTTATTGATGAGAAGCACAGACACCGAGAGGAGGAGTGTGTTCGTCGGAATGGGTTGTATAACCGAAACGTCATGATTTTGATCAACTTATCCATCCATCTAAGTGCAGCTTTTAGCAGAGAGACACTGTGAAAAGCAGCCGACAAGCTTTCATTGTTCGTGGAGAATGCGAAATGAAGGTCATCAACACATGTCACATAAGCTGAGCTCTGGTCTATGTGTAATGGGACGGGTGAGATGGCTTAAAAGCTAATTATACCCAGGGGTTGATATTTTTGTCCTCTCTACAATTGCAAGTTAAACCAATTTTATGAGAAGGTTTTAGCTGTTTTTGTTTTGAGTGGGATTGTGCTAAGCACTATGTTTTTCCCTTCATGTTGATGGGTCTTGAAAATGAAGGGCTCTCACTGTGCCCTGAAACAAAAGCTAGGAGGAATGCAGAGATTATTATCGTTAATGTCATTTTAACTTGATGCCGATATTAAGTCTTTACCTAGCAGTGCATCGGGAATTGTTTGTAGTCTGGCAACACTGTTTGTTGTATTGAGACATTTTGGTGAGATAATGGCTGCTACATTTTCTTAAAGTTAGAACTATTAATTAGATCTTATCTTCTGAAATCCACCAGCCAAACAAATCCTATGCATTTGTTTTCTTAAGTGGTCATAATAAGTGAGACAACATCTAGAATTTTTTATTTTATTTTTGACATGATCCTAAGTGAAGCTAAATAAGGGTTCTGCTGGTGCAGATTTGAAAGCATGGTACATTTATGAAGTCTTATCTTCTCATATGAACGATCAACGATAGAAAACATTTTCGGGCCGGTTATGAGCAGACTGAAGATAGAAATGTATTTTATCGTCATCATACCACCACTTTGAAAGAAAGATGGCAATCATCCACATTTTTGTACATTTTTTTTTGTACATTTTTTGTACATACACACATATTGTGCATTCATCAACACAAGAATGTTCAGCTGAAGCAAAGATTAGGATTGACTTCAATATATATGAGTGGAGAGGAATGTGCGCCTATATTCCCCTACTTATTTCAATTCCAACCTTGCTATATTTAAACAGCCTGCATGAAACAACGGGGTAAGAATGCAAAGTATCTAAAACGCATGTTTAGTAGTCGTTCTTCGGAACATTGTCGTTTCACCGTGGCAGATACATGTCCATAACAACAGCTGTTTATAGCGATGTCATCCAGAATTACATCACATAATTGTGTACTCTAGTGTCAGTGCATTCAGAATCTCTTAGCACAATGGTTGCCTTTTCCTCATGAATCCTCCTTTACATCTTTCCTTGACCTCAAGGTGTTTTCCATGGAGGTCAAGGAAAAGTGGTAAAGGAAAGGACACAGGATGTAATTTTAATGACTATCTGACCGGAATCAGTGTGATACTTACTCATGTTTTCCTATAACATAGGTAAATAGGTAAATCATGTCATATCAACAATACCACTTTTAAAAGAGCTCACAACCCTTTAATACGCGATAGAGAAAGGTACCCGTCTTCAAGGTTTGTGCAGTGCATTGCACACATTGCTGCCGTTCATTGCTGAACTACAAACCACCATCCTCGGGTCTAGGAATTGTGGCTTCTTTCCACAATCACATTGTATGCAGTGCAATACAACACTCAGACATTACATATCGTTTTCTGGATTGCGAGAAATACAATTGAATTGAGGGTTGTTATATCATCATGGTTAACTATGTGTAATTAGCGTTGCTACCAAGGTTTGTGTCTGTGTGGGTCGGGAGCGGGGAGGGTCTTATCAGCCTGCCTCACGTGAAAACTCACTGTCGCCGCGGACGGATGTACGGGTGTAGGTACGTATGTAAGAGTCCAAAGCCCCTGGATGGATGGCTCGCCCTCAGGGGCGGCTGCCCTGGCCTCATTGTGGCACACAGGCGTTGACTCTGAACGGTGGGCATCACCTGTCATTCATAATTGGCTCTAAATCAGGCAAGTGTGACAAAAGAAATGATTTATAGATTGCACCCTGGGTTCATTTCTCACGGCATATCTTGCTATCACCTTGCTGACACGTAAGGAAAGAAATGTCCCTTTTTGATGAATGGCAGCCGCGATATGTTGAAGCCGACTGGGTGGTTGGTTGATCTCGGTGAATCTTTTGCTATGTAGGACAGTCCCCAAAATCCCCACATGTGATCCACATTTGTACATAAAAAAACAAAACACTGGATAGATGTAATATGATCCATGAGGAATGTGCTCAGCCTGTACAGGCAAATAGTATTGATGAGGAATAATGAATTGGTAACTTTGAGACTTAATGAATCGCGTGTTAACATGCTGGTCTCTCACATCATTACACAGTCCCTGTGCATTTTCAGTATCGAGAATTGAACAGTCATGCTTACTGTAAAAAATATTTAATGTTTTGCTTTAAGATATTTACAAAGCTCATTTAATGTATTTGCAATTAATAAAATATAAATAAAATAAATTATCCTAAATGGTTTATTTATCTTTTTGGATGATTTATTTTACCTCACCATGTTCAACCTATGCAACTGTTTGTAGCTATCATTATTCGTATGAATTTCTGTCTAGTTCTTAAATTGTGGTGTTAATGGTTTTGGAGCAGCATACTCTGCTGAGAGGGCTCAGCAGTGGACACGCACAACACCTGAGCACATCTAGATGGATGGGTAGAAAACACCTTTTCTGACCCTATAAATTGAACAGCACCGACCACAGATGGGGCAAACACAACAACAGACTCCCCGCACTGTTTAAGAAAAGTAACACGATAACGCATCCGCTTATTAGATTAAAAAATAATGAAAAACAAAAGGTAATGGTCTAATTAGATAATGAATGTGTGGGAGACAATTTTTCATGTGATGCTGCTTGGCAATCTGTTGCTGAACGCTCACATTTATTTACACAGCTCTGTAGGCACTCAAACAGATTGGATATACGATCGCCCTGACTAATTAAAAATAAGACAGTGCCAGCAGGGACCGTTCTCTCTGTAAGGGTCCCTCCTAGTTGATAGCCATGTCTTTTCATGTCAACGAGCTCTTATCATCATATTTATTGAAAATTTCTTGGACTCCACGTCAACTGTGAAAAATGGGTTGTATTAGCCCTACAGGCCTACTGTTATTTGGTAACATGTTCGTCATTATCTGCTGGTGCACGGTTTTCCTCTTGATCAAATGCATTCTCATTGTTTGTATCTCCAACTCATCTCCGCCTAGTTGGGAAATGTAACAAAATGAAAATAAAAACGTCTCATCTCCAGGTACACCTCTACTGTGGACCTGATCCCTTGACTGCCACCCCCAGTTTATAACGAAACATTCTGGTAACCAGGATACAGGGTCCTACTTACGTGGACTGCATTGTCCATGCTCCTCTCCCCTCGTCAAGACTAAAGCATAGCAGGTGTCTATTTATTCAGCTGTGACATGAATACAGATTCTATGGAGATGACGCTGACAATGTACCCCAGGAACACCATCATCAACCTGTGAGAAACAACTGCCACTTTCGGGGAAAAACTCGAAACCTCCATGTCATCCTTGTAATTATGACTAGCCATGACCTAAATGGCTTTGAACCTATTGCCGTTTTTAAATACTTGTTATTAAAATAGGATAACTTAAAATAAACATGTATCCACGGTATACTAGTGGTTTCAATGTATTCGTTCGATTCTTTGGCCTATAAAATATGGATTTGTCTGCCCAAAAAATAATCCTTGCACAGACTCTTGATATTAGCGTTGGTGTTGCTGTTTTATGTTCTCAACATATGTCATCTATTACACAGACGCTAGAAGTTGAGTTTCAATGTTGGCAGACATCCACGCATCAATCAAAAGTGTCACTGGAGCTAGGTCGTCAGTCATTCAAAATGTGTCATCTTCCCCCGCTCTCTTTTTTCTGCTGCTGATCAAACACACAACAGTCGCACTGGAACACCTTTTTAGCATTTGCATACTGATGCAGATTTTCGGCCACCGTCTTTGAAGTTCCTGTCTAATTGCCAGTGGCGTTTGAAGTCCCATGGCTTATAGGGATGATAAATGAATCGTACGACTTTGATTCTGGTTTAATCTTTGGACCAATTGGCCACGGTTGGCCATCTCCCCAACTTCACTCCCTGCCGACACACACACACACACACACACATGCACTGCGAAAACACACACACACACAGACACACATGTGCACACAGACACAGACACATTCACGCACACACTTGGAAGGACATTGGCTAAGCTTTAATGTCATCCTTCTCAGATTGTGTCATCACACTTTATGCAAATAGACTAATTCAGCAATATAGCCAAATCCAATTTCGGTTTCAGTCCTCCCAGGTGTTAATGACCCTGAGCAAGGTGCATGGAGGTGCATATGTGTGTTTCTGTATAATTAACAGTGATTAAGCTGGTGTGCCACACTTATTTCTGATTGTCCTACATTTCACACAGACACCACAGTGATTCACGTGCTTTGTGCTGCAACAGCAGATGGATAAGTATAGCGCTTTACCCATTACAGACTAAATGTCATACAAGAGAGACAGGCATTCTCCCAAGTATTACTCCCACTCCGTTTGTCTCTTCTGAGAGGGAGACGATGTCAAGGACAAACTACCAACCCGGCTTGTACACTGCATAAAACCTGACCTACAGCACACGGGATACACATACTAGCTTCTGTTCACCAATTAAAATAGCAGGATATATGTAGGCCCACCATTTTAGTTCCAATAAAAATCATGACTTTTTTGTTATTATTCCTCTCACCATGCTGTTAATTTGCCAAGCAAGCCAGGTGCAGTTCCCAACAAGCAAAAACATGAGATTCAGTGTGTTTTGAATGCTCCAGAGTTTGAATTTTTAAACCACATGATATTTCATGCAGATATCGTTGTTCCCTTTTTTCTTGATAACCTCAGAACACCTCTGGTCGCTTAAAATGCAAAGCATCTGCCTCCACAAACCTGGTGTCCACCTCCTCCAGACTCTCTCCCATAATATTGTAAAACCCCTTCTGGGCTTTTTAACGATTTTTCGGAGGCTACCACTGATATTGATATATACCACAGACATTCTATCTATATTTAATCATATTTTATTTGTTCTGTGAATGACCAAGGCTTAAAGAAATGTACATACAGCAGGGTGGAGGGAGTGTGTGTGTGTGTGGGGGGGGGGGGGGGGGGGGGGGGGGGGGGGGGGGGGGGGGAGTGTCGTCCCAAACGAGCATTTTAAGGAGCGAAGGTTGCTTGATTATTCCAGTTACAAGCGGCTAAAAGACCTTCTTTCTGCGCTCATGTCCCCAGTGTGGCGCCGTTTAGGGGCTCTGAAGGCAGAGGAGCCCATTATATGGATGAGGATGCAAGGACGGGCTGCGTGTTCTCTCCTTTAATGAACGGTCTTTTCCCCGCATGGGCTAGCACCTTTACACCGGCGCCGCGGTGGCGGGCGGACACCCTTACAGTGTCTAAGAGAGAGATGGTGCATGTCATTTTGCAAGTTTTGTTTGTTGTTGTCGCTGCTGTTCCCACACTACTCTTCAACCTGGCTACTCTATCATTCAGAGTTGGCCAAGCATTAACTAGTCGACTAACAGATGTGGCATAATAGGGGAATATATATAAGACAGGGAAATGTGATAACAAGGTGAAAACGGCCATTGTAATATCACTTTCTTTAATGCAGAGTGAGGCAATTACAATCAGCCGGAGACACTGAGGCCCCTTATATATATTACCTGACAGTCGTTTGTATGTAGGCTAGTGGATCAGGTACTGCAGTGAGCTACCTAATGAAATGGCAAAGTAAGGACAATTCACCTTGCCAGTTTATTAGCCATCTACATACGTGCTAACTTAGATCTGAGAATATAGAATATTAGAATATTTATATATGTGTAAGGGATAATCTGTAGAACGCCGGTCATTATCGGGAAAATAAGCCCTGACAGGGTGAACCGGACACCGAGGCGAAGCGAGGTGTCTTTCTTCGCCCTGAAGGGAATTATTTTTGATAATGACCGGCTACGTTCTATACATTATCCCACTTACTACACGGCTACTTGCCAAAACGAAAAAATAACTTCACACGATGTGTCTTTTTACAATTTATTTGTAACCCATCATTCGTAGTGTTGATCAGTAGAGCAATAGTACGCCAAAGCGATGTCGTTGCTTAGCAACCGAGTACGCTGGGGTTGATAAATTACCGGACTACTTGCGGAGTGCTCCAAAACAGCGTTTCTCAACTGGTGGGTCGCGACCCAAAAGTGGGTCGCGGACTCATTTTGAATGGGTCGCGGAGTGTAGGAGAAAAAATAAAATAGCTAAAAATAGTACCAGTGATTAGGCCATCTGATTAGAGATGAGATTTTAGGTTATTTTTAGTGAGCCGGATAATTTGGATCAGCTCACCAACAAGAGCCGGCTCTTTTGGCTCCCAAACGGCTCTTCAAATGACCACTTATACCTTTTATAATTCAGCCAAATGTAGCCCGTTTTGACTTATGATTCCTATGTGTCGGCCTATATATCACTTTAATTACTAAGTTCAGCACTACCTATCTCTGCGAAAGTGGCTTCTCAACTTTGGTCCAGCTCAAGTCCAAGCAGAGGAACAGGTTGGACGCTGAACATGATCTGAGAGTAGCTCTGTCAACCATCACCCCAGACTTTGAAACAAAGCACAGGAGACAGGAAAAAAGCACATCCCCAACTATCTGAAAAGCTTCACTGAACACTTGTTGAGTAAAAACAATCCGTTTACTAAGCCAACTTGAAGATTATATTTGTGTGATCAGTTATGATGTTCATCTTTTTCATATTCACCTA
This sequence comes from Pollachius pollachius, assembly GCF_949987615.1. Classification (NCBI taxonomy): domain Eukaryota; kingdom Metazoa; phylum Chordata; class Actinopteri; order Gadiformes; family Gadidae; genus Pollachius; species Pollachius pollachius. Next base: position 43,360,825 of record NC_136936.1, read on the forward strand.
AATCAGCAGCACGCAGTATTGATTGATCAGTTTCTCATTGCTAGAGAGCTCTGTATGCAGGGATGAAAAAGGTTTTGTTTTTTAAGTAAAAAAACATGATTACAATTGTGTATGTGTGATTGTTTTAGAGAAATAAATTTGCTAGGTTTTAATAAAAATGGGTCGCGACATAATGACCATGAAAAATGTGGGTCCCAAGGCCAGATCAGTTGAGAACCACTGCTCCAAAAGACGGCAAAAAATCCACTTTCATTGGCAGCGGTCATTATATGCTTAGCAACGGTGAATTATCGAAAAATAATTCACCGCCGGAAGATGTGAAGGCCCATGCAGGTGAACGGAGCGTTCCACAGCATTGCGAAGAGCCTTAAATATATATAAGATGTATATATATGTATATATATATATATATATTTACATATATATATATATATATATATATATATACATATGCATATATATATATATATATATATATATATATATATATATATATATGTGTATTCTGCTAACCATTAGGCTGGGGAAAATAAACGCTGTCACTATGGATGGATATGAGACAGCCATCACTGTCGTAGTGTAATATTGTCTTTGTCAAGATAAATTGTCATCATGGCACATATAATTTCTTTATATGCTCCATGCTGACAGGAAATGTATATTTGAATGGGAAAGTAATATTTTTTCGTGGGCATATTGAGCTCTTACTGAACTCATGTTTCATTGACAATAGAGAATCACTTCCAATCTCATTTCAACGTCAAAAGTGTTTTATATGGGTTGATGGGTTCTAGGTACATGCAGAAGAAAAATATATTTTAACAGCACATGACACATTGTCACCATCGTATCTCATACGTCATTTCCATAATAGTTGGCGAGGGGTAAGGTACATTTAAAGAAAAGCATTCTTGATAAAAAAGCATTCTTGAAAAAAAAGGCCAATTCAATGATGTGGAATTGGCCTTCTCTTTATCCACCGCAGTCAACAAAGAAGAAAAACATGAGTCAAATATTGCTTGCTGGATTGTGGATTGCAAGTATATATGTATTGAGGTTGGGTTTGGAATGTGAATTAATAACTAATTAAGGCTGTGTAAATAGCTACCATTTTGTATTTATTACCAATTTTCTAATGAAGAACTGTCACAAATTCCCTTTTCTCCCTGAAATGCCAGCCGTTCAGTCTAATTAGGGATTGTTCTAGAATGAGGAGCATAATTTTCAATTACTGACCGTGACAAAAACATTTTCATAAGACATCACAAAAGAGAACATGTTGTAGCAAATAATTTCATCGTCTAGCAGCCTCTCTCTCCGAGTACCAAACTGTGTGTTTGTGTGTGTGTTTGTGTGTACACACCGGTTCTGTAGTTCTCGTACATGCTTTTGCCTTGGTGACACAAAAGGACCAGGCCCATGGGTCATAGCTAAGGAGATAAGACAGCATCTAAGGGACAGTGAGTTCCCATTTAATTGCTTTGGTCGATTCAATGTGTATGACCAAAAGGAAAGTAGATCCAGCACATCATTCTAAACTGTGTTGGATTTAGTGTGATTTATTATTCAATGCTTCTGCCTGAAAGTCCAGTGCAGTAACACAGAGGTCTGGCTACAAATAATCACTTTAATCAGTGATGGAAACAAGTAGGCTTCATTTGAAAAGAGGTCCCTTCAAACCTCAATTAATGAATAACAATTCAAGAACAACACTTGTTTTAGTTTCTTGTATCACCTCTATTGACTCCAAAATGATGCGCTATATATCCTATTTTTTCTTTCCTGTACATGTCAGGTGAGGTCATCTTTAGATCTGATACAATCCCTTGAACGCTCCAGACAGGGGCGATTCTAGGGTCAGAGCTTTAGAGGTGCTGAGCACTCAATGAGCCCCACTGCCACACCACCCACCCTTTTTTCACACAAAAACAAAAAATATTTCTATTGAAAAATAACTTCATAATTTTAACATTGGTTCAACTAACTCAAAAGATTTTTTTCTTTTTTTGGAGCCCTTTCCAGAAGTATGTAAGTATGTTTTGGACATTATTTAACAATTTCAAAGACGAACAAATATAATTTTTAGAATAACATTTCTTACTCCCAAGTTTTAGGGGTGCTGAGCCCCTTTTTAGGGGTGCTTCAGCACCCCTAAAAATGGGCTAGCCTCGCCCCTGGCTCCAGATTGATTTCGTCCCCTTCCTGTTGGGGGAAGGCCTGGATGAGAGTGGTAGGAGGGGTGAGGGTGCAACTGCTCCTGCAACGCAGATATGATTTATTCCAGCTCTAAATCCCCACTACCTCAAGGTAAAGGGCATCATTTGCACAATTTTAATCAAGTCAGACTCCACACCCACCACCTCCTCCTCCTCAGAAAAAAAGATCTGGTACCCCAGCAGACCGATGGTGAGTTGTGATGCCATGAACCGGAGGTGAGAATCCAACTTAATCGATTTAGAAAGGTTGCAATCAAGTATAATTGGTAATGGTTGATTGAAAACCACTTTGTGGTTGATTAAGGGAAGGTTTTGGTTTGGGAAATTGTATTAAATATCATGCAAAGATATAATTAATTTTGAACAAATGAAAGCCTCTGTATTGCATCATTCACAATGTTGATTGTGAATGAAGACATCTCACAAATGTTCAAAATTGTGAGATTTCATCAGAATATAACTTTTTTTCGGATATTAACAATATTTTAATTATTAGCTATTGAAGGTTAAGTTCACGATTTTATGGTCTAGCGTTACTCCATGCATGCTTCAGTATTGAGGCTGTTGGCTTTTTCCTGTAATGTTGGTGCCGGGCTAGATTGTAAGTCAAGCAGGTACATTTTTAAGCATTTGAATGGTGGTATGGATACATTTCTCAGTATTTTCTTTAAAAAAGAATTGCCGCAAACTGAGCAAATATTATTCAGAGGAATAATTTGATTTTATTTGACTTTTAAGTAAATGTCCTTCATCAAAAAGAGCCTGCAGATAGTTATTCACTTGCAAGGTATGAAGTGTCATGTAAAAGCTCTGGTTAGAAAAATTGTCTTGGCTTTTAGCCCTGAAAGTATGCACACAAAGTATAAACACACACAACATATATACACACAACACAATAGTTGTGACCAGTCTCCAAAGTAAACATGAGGCTCGGCTAACGTCTGGCACAGCACTTCAAGGTTATTATCCTGACATGGAGGCAGGAACTAAGATCTCTCTCTGTCTCCCTGTCTCTCTGTCTCTCTGTCTCCCTTTCTCCCTGTCTCTCTGCCCCCCCCCCCTCTCTCTCTCCCTATTCCTCTCTCTCTCTTCCTCTTCCTCTCTCTATCTCTCTCTCTCTTGCTATCCCTCCCTCTCTCTCTCCCTCTTCCTCTCCCTCTCTCTCCCTCTCTCTCTCTCTCTCTCTCGCTATCTCTCGTCTCTCTCTCTCCCTCTTCCTCTCCCTCTCTCTCTCCCTCTCTCCCCCGTCTCTGCCTCTAATTGGAGCAACTCAGCCAAAGCAGAGGAGCAGAAGGGCTTCTTCAGATTGAACTGAAAATTCAGAAGGCGAACCACATGATGTGTACACATATAGCAGCGAGATAGGAGACCATTATGTATATATAATTATGTAATGTACAATGACCTATCTTACCTCACAATAACACCCTGCTTATGTATACTCCTGCACTCACAAGGGGATGTACCTTTACAATGTATTTGCCATATCTTCACATCTGGTGGCTTTTCTCACTTGCATGTAATGTAAGCAATACCAACCCACGCCGTCTCGTATAACATCCAAGTACATAACACTAATGTGCTATAATGCCGACATGATAACACACAACAAGAGAAACACAACGACAATAACAACAATTCCATACACACAACAGTGCCATATGGTGTGATTTATTCTTTGTATTTGCTTCTCCTGCCACCATCACCTGGGTCATTACCCAGCGATGCCCTCATCTACACACAGTGCTGTAGTTGTTCCAGCGCCGCCAGAGGAACCTTGGTGGTCATTATGCCCGCTAGACTGGGCTGCATGGATCCAGCCCAGCCTATTCTGGGAGCAGGCTTTCTTGCTGACAAGGACGATTGGAGGCCCTCAGCCCAGCATCAAGGTTCAGAGGGCACCGCCTCTCTCGCTGTTTTGTCTTGCATGGAATAAATGGGCTTCTATCCTTTGACTAGTCCTTCTTTATCAAGGAATTGTGCTGTCCATGCACTTCCTCAAAAGGGCATGCTTCTTCTTTTCTTCCCTTTATACACCCCCATGACATAAAAACCCTAACCCAAATAAAAGCCGTACGGAAGGCCAATGCGAAACATATTTCGCGAGTGAGTGTGCCCCATCTCCAAACAGCGATATCAGTGTGATTAAAGCATACGTTTTCGTTCTTTTGGTTTTGCCGGGTGAACTTTGTTGTTCTTGACATTTGTTCTGTGTGTGTATAGAGCGTACTATATGCTGTTGATGCACTATACGAGCTCCCGAAGCACAAGTGGATTTGGCATCCCTACTAACGCACCACCCTTCCATTGTACACACACACACAAATGTTTTCCCTGTTGTGGAATCAGCATACCCCGAAGGCCCCCCCATACACAGATCTCAACGATAAAGTCACCAGCCATTGATTCATTCTAAATCTGCTCTCTTGTTCATCTTCGGGCCATTCTCTTTGAAGTTCGGTGTCAGAGTAGTGATGGATCCATGCCAAAGAGTCAAGTTATATACAGTACATCGGGCAAAGAACTAGAAAACCACTTGCACAAATGAGCATGTGGCCTCAAAGCTGCCCCCCTGTAGGGTAAATACTGCATTGTCTGTGTTGATAGAATGTCCATTGAACAAGTCGAGCACAGATCGAACATTGATTGCCTGGCTGAATCTGCTCTGTTGTGAAAGAAGGAGTGTGAACGCCAAAACACTTAGAGTTCATCTTTGTTGCCTCTGGGCTAAAGATTGACCATGGTTCCAGCCTGTATCTATATGTTCTTTGTATATTATCTTTGAGAAGTTTCCACCTGTAGGCATCGGTATTATATTGCAGTCTGTTGTATTCGGGCCACTGGAATCTCCTGCAGAGGTTGTAATCAAGGCCAGTACACAAAAGCAGCAGTGTGAATCATTCCAGTTGGCTTGTTTGTTATTGCTTGGTCCAAGCCATGGGCTTCCATTGGCTTTTGTACATCATGAGAGTAAACCTTATGACACTGCTTTATTATAACAAGTGAGGAATCTCTCTCTTTATGACTGCAGCACTGTAGTTGTAGTTGAAAAAGACACAAGATCGACTTTAAGACACTTTCCTTTATTGCAACATCGTTTTGAGTGTTGCACAGTGGAACTCTGATATCGCAGAGAATGCACTATGAAGGATGCATTGGCGGAATGGGTGCCAACAAGCAAACTGATATCTGAACTAGTATGGTATGTGGGACAGAGTTGCCTGGACCAAATCGAAAAGGTAAGTATCTCTATACTGTTTTAATGACAGTTCTATGAGTCAGTTTGAGGGCACTGCTGACGTTGAACAATTATCTGAAGAGGAAAATGTCAAACAAGGTCAATTCAGAATGTAAGACCTGAACGCAGGAACTGAAATACAGACTTTGACTGAATCCTACTGTCTCAAGTCTTGACTCTCTGGTTAACACCCTTTGAAAGTGACTTTTCTCGATCAAAGGATATTTTTGTCTCAGCAGATACTTATTTTGTGTTTATATACCTTCATCCTCACATCAAGTTAAATCACAAAATGGAAAAAGGGAATGAAGCAAAAACATTTGTGTTGCGAGATTCCTCCTCCATGTTGAGGCTTTATTGAGAATCATTTCCAACACTGACCATGTCCGTGTCCTGCTGTGTGCACTCTTATGGTTAAGAAAAAAGGATTATAAGCTTTATATTAATAAATTGTACTTGCTGCTTCGTTTGTATGGTTGACAAGTTTGTAAAGGAAGAGGACTGATTGAGTTGCACAACAATCCTGACCCTATAAACCACAATGCATGCTCCACTTGACCACACACTGCGGGCATCAAATTGCATATTTGATTTACTGGAAATAGACTTCTTTTAAAGTAATCACAATGGGGGTTTTATTTAAATTGATTGCACTATTAAGGAAATTGTAACTGGAAAACCTGGCAGACCACTGTGAATAGTATTTCATTGTTGTTTAAGTTGTTCCCTGCAGATAACATAACCAATGTACCGGAAATTTACCGGGGTGATCCTGTGTTTTACAATCAAGGTAAACAACACTTTTCTGAATTTTTCAGCCAATCACATATATGTGATCCTGCTTATGCCCAATGTAAGATCTCAAATACCCCTAACCTTCATATTCTTAGAGTTTGGAGAATTCCTTTACCAATATATGCCAACTAGAAAATGCATACCCCATGCTGGACTTGGCCCATGAATCTACCACAAACCATAAACAGACCACCTTATTAACCTCAACGCCATATTACATCTCATTCCATTGATGTCCGATTTAGCTGTGAGCATATCACTGGATCAACATGTTATTGGAATCGGCAGAAAGGATTTGAGAACAAACCAAGATGACATTCTGGAAAGGTAAAGCGCGCATACTGCCACACTGGTGACATACTGATACTGTAGGGCATTAACAGAGAGACCTCAAAAATAATAAGAAGAAGTCACCAGACCTATTGGGGAAGAGATAACAACGGCACATTGGAGGCAATATTAAGACAGATGCCACATGTTTGTTTATACCTGCAAGGCCACAATGGCTTAATCCTCATTTTGGACACCGCATGCTTGCCGTCTCAGCACATTGAGATGCTGGGGAGCCAGCATCTGGCTATGTTTCATATCGGCCCATCTAGGGCTGCGGTGGGGCGCTTGCAAAGCTTGCCCTGAGAGAATGATAAATTGAAGTGATGCATGTGTGGTCTCACCCACAGCACCGAAGTCTCTTGGGTGGATAACGGGATTGTGTGTGCGTTTGGGTGTGTTTATGTGTGTGTGTGTCTGTGTATGTCAGTGTGTGTATATTTATGTGTGTGTATCTATGTGTATGTGTGTGTGTGTGTGTGTGTGTGCTTGTAAGTGTCTGTGTATGTCTGTGTGTGTGTGTGTGTGTGTGTGTGTGAGAGAGAGAAAGAGAGATTCTACAAACAATCCCCCAAACGGGAGATGGCTATGGGTGTTGGGTTTAGCCAGGCCTTAGGGACAACATTATCGCCCACCCACCTATCTCCAAAGGTTGGAGCTCCCTATATCACTGCCAGGGGGGCATGGGTGTCATTTGTTACCACCGGCGTCTTATATCATCTCCTGAACCGTGTTCTGCAGCTGTGGCTATTTCTTCAATGTGTTTTTTGCTAATTGATCCCTCAAGGAACGCATTCATTTATTCATGTATTTACACATTCATTTCGCCCGAGTCTCCTCTCACACATAGAGTCACCGTTCCTTTTTCCTTTCCTCAACTGGCTAGAAATAAATATGGGAAGCTTGCCTGATCTCATCTGTGGTTGTTATGTTCATGAACTGAAGGACCATTATGGCCATAACTTGTTAGACCGTGATGACTCATACGTCCAGAGCGGAACTCACCGGTTTTCCATCCCAACGGTTTATACCTGCCAATTGAAAGGAGAAACCGCTCTGGAAAGTAATTATTTACAGATCATTTGGTGTCACATTGGAGAAATGGGGAGTTCTCGAGCCCCCCATAGAAGACTGTGGGGACTTCAGCCTATACCAGGGTTTTAAATCAGGGCCGATGTTATGTGGGCCCATTGATTCGCTGTCATTGTAATCTCCACTCGCCAGAGTAGCAGAGCTCCCATTACGACACATTTGTAGTTGTTTGTTTACTTTGCGATTAGCCTTCCAGGCCTACGGATGACAGAGCACACACGCTCACGCATACACACACACACACACACACACACACACACACACACACACACACACATACACAGACACACACACACACACACACAGACACACACATTCATACACAAAAACACATACAAACACACACACACAACTACACAGAGAAACACACACACACACACACACACACACACACACACATCACTTCACCTAGAAGGGTGACGCTGGAGAGGAGATATTGCAATGGTTGATTCCTCTCCGACTGGGATGCTATGGCTGAGTGTTGTTCAATTATTACCGTATCCCCCACTGTAGAAGATCTTTCTATATGCAGTACGCTGTGCTGGGTTTAAATATTAATGGTCCCTTTTATCGCCAAGAGGTTTCTGTGATACTGCATATATGATAGGAAGCAATAAATGACTCATGAATAAAAAAGGTCCCGCTGTATCTGTTGCTTCAAGTAATCCCCTTCTAAAATAATTTGTAATATGCAAATGTCCCCGGTTCTGATTAATACTGTCGCTTTCCATATTTTATCTGCTGCGTTTCAGACGCCGTGCGAAATGTGAGTTTATTTTGGGGACAAATCTTACGGGGACATGAATGTCCGACGTGTCGCGCAGTGTCGTGTTTCACCGTGAAGAGGAAATGTTCCCGTGCCCGTGGTTTATCGCCAACGCAGAGATGCGCTGTCCATAAAACATTCCGGGGCATCGCCATGTTACCTGATTTGTATTACCTGGTGTACAAATCCTCCTTGAGCGAATACAAATACATATCTTCCACCACCGCGCATACTTTATCCAGAGCAAAAAACAGGTACCCCTCCCCCGCCCACGCTCACACACTCAGGATGAAATTCCCAGGGGGAGAAGCACGGCTCTATATTCCCCCTCACCCTTTACCTTTCTCCTGTTCAGCCCCCCCGCCCTTCATACACACACCCACACACCCACACACACACACACAAACACATACACGTACACACACTTGGCATCCTCCTCACGCGTCACATCGAATCTAAATCAACACGATAAGACAAGAGATTACCGTCAATCATCTTGACCCCGCCTTTCAATTGGGTGTTGTCCAACGTTGCTCGGGGAGATGAATGTGTGCGTGAGCGGGGGGGGGGGGGGCGAGTGTGTGTGGGAGTGTGTGCATGTTTGCGTGTGCGCACAGACTGAATACACATGAAGACAAACAAGCCCGCTCCATTACCCCCACTGTCACATTCTGTTTCATGTATCACGCGGAGAGCGGGGAGCGATGCGGCGAACAGAGGGATAGGTTCATGCACCCCGAGCAAGGCGGACAAATAGACCAGACGGATCTGTTATGCAGGGTTATGAGACGGTGTCAGCGCCGTCACAACATTGCCATTTCCGCTTATCTCGCCGCCGTCGCGGCCGACGCCGGTTCATGCGGCCGTTTACCGGGACACGACTTGAAAGGCAATACGCGCGCCCCGCCTCGGCGGCACGCCCGGTTGTTTTATCTTGAGACCTGTGGTCTGTAAACAAGGAGTGAGTTTGTTTTTCTTTCCCTTCCATCGCAAGAGAATATGGTGGTTCTTTATGAGGGTTAGCCATTGGAACCGGGCTTTGAGGAAGGAGACTTATTCATGGTGTTAGCCAGTCATTAATAACAAATATGAGGTCCTGAATGCTGTATAGGTCTTAAATATGTTGTGGAACAGCCGGGTGATGAATGAATGAGCATATATTTGTATTTCATGTAAGATATGGATGCTTTTAGGCTAGCCTCCAAAGGTGTTTTTGAATAAAGACTTGAGTGTCTTGAAGATGGGAGTGGATTATTATGTTGAGGCTCAGCCATAAAAAAATATTGGACTCAAGTCCACTTGAGTGAATACATAAACAAATGCAAACAAACTTATACCAAAAAAACTCTATTTGATGGTGATCTATGAAAAAAAGAACATAATTTTCTCTTGAATTGTCTTTTGAATTGATCTTTCTTCAGTGCTTAGCAACAGAGGGTTCAGTCTGGGATTCTCTATTGTGTGGAACTCAAAGAAATAATTTGGTATGGAATTGGGCAACTAACAGATTACTGTGTTTTCAGTAAAAAAATAATAATCACCTTCAAGGACCCTTCATTTTATACAGTCTATGTTAATCACTAGATTGCATTCTTGTTGTAGTATGAACTCATAATAAAAATATGCAGTCTTATACAACCCTTATTGGATGAAATATTTTTGATCCAATGTTTTCAATGCCTTGGTGGTAAAAAAAGTACACTCAAAGTGGTATTAAAAATGCAATAAAGTCTTACGATTTATCTCATGATACTTGAAATGCAATTGAAGAAATTTAATCTTAAATTGATACGTATCCATAATTGCGGGCCGATTTCCTTTCTGAAGGAACCAATGACGTACTCCCCTGTCTTATCCAGTCTCATTATATGCCAATACTGCCAGATGTTAGAATCTCAAATGTTCTGATTTTTTTAACATTTTAAAATCAGATGGTTCAAAGGGCAAATATAACATATATGATGGAACCAATGTATTCTCAGTATATTAGATGTGACAACGTTTTGCCTTTGTGCAACATTATCTGCTTTACTACTAAATGACATCCCTATTTTCAAAATTAGTCTACGGGAGGATTAGTTTATCAGCTTAAATAATAAAAAAGAAGAGACGTATAACTGCATTATAATGTAGTTTTCCGAACCACAATTTTCAGTTTTCGGTTGCCATGGCCTTGGAAAGATGTTCGAAAATCATTTACTTTAAATGATCTAAAGAATTGTATATGTAATAATGTATGCATGCAGTTTACATATTTATATTCCACGTCTCTAGTAAAATATGTATAGTATAAATGCATGTAAAGTCTGTTTGAATATAAGTCACCCTCTTAAGACTCGCCTGGTGTCTCCTGGTATTGAACCCCATGTCCCAATGACATAGTGTTTCGGCCCCGCCCCCGTGACGTTGACAGGGGACACCTTGAATTCCACACTGTGCAACAGCCTGTGCCAACAGCCTGTGCTAACAGCCTGTGCTAACAGCATCTTTAGAAGGCTTTCAAATTCGAATTCATTATTGCTTACATTTTTTGTGGTTGTTTATCCTATTTCTTCCAACCATAAGTGCTGCCTATTTAGTCTTCCAGATCCCCAAGCCTCCAGTGCAGTGAAAAAACCCTTGGCATCAGCCTAATTTGAGGCTCTTCGGGCCTATATTACACATTAGACCAGGAGCTGGTTGGACTTCTTTCAGGAAGTCTCTTCAGAGAACTCCAACAGGAGAGAGCAATGGGAGAATAGATAGATGATGGAAACGTCTAGAAACGGGATAAAAGACAAAGCCTGGGAAACTCTTAAGAAAATGTACACACATTTATTTGTTTACAAGATTCGCACCACATGGTTTGTTTGGCCCTTTTAAAATGAAATAATTATTTAGTTTTTCACAGGTTTTTTTGTAACGTTAGAAGAACGGTCATTCTATGAAAACTTGCCCGTGAAGATTTCAGCAAACGTGTCCAAACTTGTAAAGGTAAATAATTACAACTTTTACCATGCAACGATTTGCTTGTGGCAGCGAGAATAATTTTTCCAAAACGATCGTCAGAATTGTAAGCTAGGATTTGCAGTAGTTTGTATCAGACAAGCACATACACTTGCATAGCAGCACCAAATAAAAACACTTTTCCCAGGCAATCAATGTATCAAAGCAGTCCCCTTCACACTTCTCATTACAGAAACTGAAGTGGACGGGTAGCAATGCTAAACTGCATCAATATCAAAAATCGTCCCATTTCTTTGTGTTGTGGTTCATTCCTCCTCTCAAAAGACTTTTAGTTTTCTTTGAGTATCAAAGCATTATCACACATTTTACCTCAGTTTGAACAGAGGAGCAGGGAGATCCACTAGTTCAACTCCACCGTAGCTCCAAACAGTGAACATGCGTCAGTGCCTCTCTAACTTCCAGCTACAGGGGGTCTCGGAGGAAAGGCTCACTGAGCCTGCCAGTCTCACTATAGCATGGCAAGCCGAAGAGCTTCGGAGCTGGTTTAAATGTCTGCATTCTGCACTTGCATAAATTATTCTGACAGCAAATTCTTCAAAAGATTGTTCAAGGGACTCCCGTGGAGATCTGCTTTTTTTCTTCTTCTCCCAACACTCTTGAAAGAACAGGTAGCAAGCAACTCAAACATAGACGTAAACCCTTACAAAGTACCTTATGCTTTGGGCTGGGGGGCAGGAGGCAGGGGGGGCGGTTGAGGTTGCCTGGTAGTTTGTGTGTGCCACACGATGAAGGGAATAGCAGCGTGTGTTTGGAGTCCGGGCTCAGCAGGCAGCCCAGAGTTAACAGGACCATTCCTCCAAAGCTCATGTCACCATGGAGATTAATCGGCACAGGCCTCGACAGAGTATTGCCGATTGGCTCTGTCGCAAAACACAGAGGCTTTTATCTCATTGGCTCAGACGCTGCCTCGGGTTGTTGGAAAGACAGAGGTCTTCAGCATCCCTGAAGTCCAACTTAATAACCGACAGCCCTTGCACAAGTCCACTTTGTCTTTTGTCCCTTCTAGTGTTTGTCTGTTCACAAAGAGGTTTGTGTTCTTTTGGCCCGTCCTCATTCTGCTAAAGGCAATGGCTTTTGTATATTCTAGGCCCAAGCACTGTTTCATTTCTAATTTCTATATAATATCTAAGATACATGTTGCCTGCCAACATCAGGGAAAGCAGAAGTTCACACATTTTTATCAGAAATGTTTGCTGTTTTAACATGACTTGTGACCGTCCCTCTTGTGTTCTATAGGGTAGTAATTAGTAAAGTTTACCCCAGTCTCCAAGCTTGTATCTGTTTCTCTGCATAATTCCCTCTCATTTCACTGAACTGTTGTATTCATATGGAACACCTAATTGGTATATATATAAATGTATTTTCCGATAAAGCATGAACAACTAGTTTTTGTGTTTTAATATGTGTTTCTTGTAATGTGAGGAGGGTGCTATAAAATTCAAGTTGCACAGTTTTATCATTAACAAACAGTGTTCAAATAATGAAACATCAGGATCAGTTACACTTCAGCTCTCAACGTTTGAAATTTAGTGTATACTGCATATTTAATTAAGGTTACTTTTCAATGTTTCTTGATTTCATGCTACAATTCATCGGAGGTTCAGCTCTTATCTACTCTTATCTCTCACACACCAATGTGCTCTTGTCTCATACGGTGGGCTGTGTTCCGCCCTCCATGCGAACACTGATGTCTGTAATGAATAAATGTGACTTCTATCTTTATTACCGTGCGGCCAACCTTCACGTTCCACAGCACTTTTCTTGTTGTGAATTTGAAATGCCAGATGTAAATTGCCAATGTTCTCATCACTTGACTTGACATATCTTATCTAATCTCTTCTCATGACTGCTCCCCATCCAGGATTTAAGTTCTAATCTGTTGTAATTACTAGAGATAGCAGAAGCCTCATTGAATTCTTGCAGCTTACTATCTTCACAAAGAGATGAGGACGCAATAAATCAAAAGCTTTTTTATGTAGAATCCCACGTCAAATAGTTATCAGTGAGGAATATGACTATTCCTCACTGGCTACTGGATAAAGCTATTGACCCGGATCAACCGCAAAGCACTTCACAACTCCACCTAACTACATAGTGATGGGTAGGCATCGACCAATTAATGCATGATTTTCCTACTGTCTGTTTCGGATCTTTGATTCAGCAGTCCTTCGATGTTGTGACTGAACTGCTGGATGAAGACGGCACAAAAATTTGAAGCGAAAGAAAGTGAACTGCCCCATTCACCCAGATTCCTGCTCGTTTGCGATCAGACTATATTGCAATATTAACTTTGACTCTAATTTGTGAGACCACAAGATGATTAACAAATTTAAGAAGATGAAAAAAACGAGAAAAAAAGAGAACTTAATGACCTCATCGAATGGTGAACATGACAAGTAGATGTGTAGATTTCTCCAATAACACAGTGGAACGGAAGAGGATGGATGTCTTTTCTCGCTTATTTTAGCATGAGATCCTAGCCACAGCAAAGCTTTGGGTGGTGTTGACCTCTGAACTGTGTCTATGGCACTCCTCTGGTCAGTGGCAAGATAACGGCACACTCAAAATTGAAATGTCAACCCTCTCCATCAGATCCAGACAATGAATGTAATGGGGCCCGGGTTACCATGGCCGTTTAATGTTCATTAACAGACAGAGCGTGCTAAAAATCTTTAGGGGCCGACACAAAATGAGGATGAACGGGTCGGAGGAGGGGAGGTGTTGCTGATGAGAATCACTTTAATGGAACCTTATTGATATCGGACCTGCGACGAAAAGCCATCAACCTCCCCATTTGATCAAGACGACACTGGATGAGAAATTAGGTCGCGTGTGAGCAGGGTCATGGGGAGGGCATAGACTTGAATCTCACATCCCAGAAGACATTCCCCGTAATCGGGTCGAAGTGATTTTCGAAGATCACTGTTCAATCAGGGGACAGCACTCATCACTAATGGCTGCAAGACTCCTCCGTACCAGAGAAAGGCCTTGGCATTTTCACATTCCCAGGTCTTGAGTGTGGTGGGGTGGAGGTGGTTTAGTGGTTTTCAGGGTGATCCAAAGATGTGGTTATCCTCAGGGAACCGCCATTTATCCAGTCTGCAATTTCCACACAAAGCTGTATACATTTTTCTCTCAAAATAATAAAACTTGTGGAAAAAGAAAGGGTCTGATTGGTGGTTCAGCACAGGGTACTTGGGAGAAGACTCTATTTTCTATTCAGCCTCCCCTTGGGCCATGTCATAAATGTCAGCATATGCAAAGAAGGATGGCTCATTGCCTTGCTGAAAATTGCTGATGTTGGACTGAGCATGTATTACTTTACAGCCCTCGCAGCTGGTTTAGCAGTTAGGTCAACTGGTGTGCTGTATGTACCTTTTTAATAACAAAGGGAGCACTAGATATGTCAAGCGATATTGCATAAAAAGTGTGCACTAAATAATCGCATGCATGTTAAGACATAGTGATCAAGGCAATGTTTTTGAGCAAGCCTATTCTATTTTGGTTTTGAAATATATATGTGCCATTGTTTGGCTCACATGTCAACCAGTATTTCCTCTTTAAACATTCAAGTTTTTTTTGTTCGACTTACTTTCAAAAAAAATGTATATAAATGAAAGAGTTTGTTTACTTTGTGAATGCATTAAAAGAAGAACATGGTATGTGTGCGTGATTGCTTTGGGTTGTAAATGGGACCAGGCAAATGAAGAATAAATAAAATCACACCATGTCCTCCCCTCGGGATGAGCACAGCCATCATGGCAAGAGAGCCAAGGGCATAAGAAATTCAAGGATTTCCTCGGATCAAAGCCCCAAGGGAATGACTCACAGACAGGTATATTCTGGATGACCTTGTGAATCACGCTAAGTTATTCAGAGGTTTTCATGGAACCAGCCAAGAGAATGACATTAACATCTGTTGTGTCAGGGGTTACAGCTAGGCACATAATGCTCTGTAGGATTTTCTCGCATGAGATGCATTCAAGTCAGATTGTAGTGTGATTGAGGAGGTCACAGAGAACAAAAAGGTAAACTTATCACTGGTCTACTGGCACTCATATAACAGTGAGAATGATAGCTGAAAACATACATGATGCCAGTGAAAAAGTTGCACATACAGGGTGCAATGCATTTCTTATTTTCATGGTATGATTAATTTCCAAATAAGATGGGTAATGATCGATTTCTTAATTGTAACTATTAGTTTTAGAGCCTAAAGAACTGAAAACAATTTAGATTTTTGCCGTACTTTGGTGACTAGGTCAAATATGTGGATATGTATGAATAAGCGGACAAGGCCTGCTTTCATTTTATGTGATTATTCACATTGTTTGCATATCTTTTTCACTGTTTTTGAAAACAGCTTACTCTTTGGATAACATGTCTCATAAGTATTTATATTCAGAGTACTAGGTTGTTGATAAATTGCGAAGGCAAAAGGCCACGATACTCTGTGATCAGTAGAAGCACAGAATACGTCATAACAAAGGAATGATGGATCCTCTGCTGAGTTGACATGTTGTAAAACTTCAGTGGGATGTAATTCAGACAAGCCAGCCTATTACACGTAATCTAGCTGAATCCAAACATCACGTCCAACTCTTCTTGTCTGAAGAAATTAAATGGCATATTTGGCATTTGTAGACGCCTCCTTATTGATTAACAGGCTAGGTCATTTTCTGCTCGTCCAAAATAGGGGATCTGATATCTTCAGCTGTCTCTTTTAATTAGGATTTCTGGGTACGAGAAGTCAATAGATTTGAAGCAAAACAGTGTTGCAAGAGAGGTGCTCACTCGTTTCCCAAAGTTTTTGTATGTCAATTTTATATTTTTTAATTATTTGTTGAAGCTGCATTAGCTAGCAAATCTACATTCTACAAGGTTTCTCTTCCCATTTTCTGTGAAAAAGGTGACTCAGCCTCAGAAGAGGCTTTCCCTGCCACATCCCACCATGGTTTTTATTTCCCTTTGTTAATGTTCTTGGGACACACTCCTAAATTCCCCCCTTTTTGTTGTATATAAGTCCCAAAGCAAATGAACAGCATAATACCTAGCTACAGCTACTCGCAGCTACTGTTTATAGCGGATTCTTGATCAAAGTGCCCAGCGTTCTTTGTCCTGGATACAAGGCATGGCTGCTGGCCAATGGAGGGCATTAGGCACCACCCGCCCTGGTGTAACATTTGTTTTGATATTTATCTTTAAAACAAACATTTAATCAAAAATAATACTTATTTCAGTTTGTGTGTGTTTAAAATGCACAATAACTAGTTTGGGGGGATATTAGCGATACTGTTTATCCCCTTTCTCTCAATATCTCTTCTTGGGCGAGAAAAAGATCCCCCAGTCAGTGATTGAGATGTCAGTGATGGAGTAGGGACACCTGACCTTATTGACATTGATAACGATGACCGCCTGCAGGTACTCAGGACATAGGGTTTCTGCCGGCCCAAATACAATAACATCTCTTCCCAAAAATCCATTTGAGAGGACGGTGGAAGAGAAAGTACAGATGAAAGGTTTTTGTCCAGGTCCAAATAAATAAATGAGGAAAAAGATAAACAAATAAACATAGTCAATATAGTTTATTTTCTAATGCCACATTTTTTCCCATCTCTTTCCTTCAGTTTTATTCAAATGAATGGGGCGTGGTTATCTCAGATTTGACCAAAGCAACAGCCCCTGAACAGTAGCATGGAACCAGACCACTCTGCATGCTCATGTTTTATTTGCTCTGGCATATGCGTCTGGCACCCTATGGGAAGACCATTAAGCTTCTTCCTGGCATGGTTTCACAAGATCGTGGACATGCTGTTTAACCTCTTCCTCCCGAAATGACCAGTATCCAGGATAAAACCCCTCTTTCTCGACATTAAATAGTATCTTTAAAGACGGTCTTTAAAGTAGACCTCCCTGAGGAGCACCATGACACAGGATCACCTGCATGCTCTGGCTATGCTGGCCAAGGAGAACAAACTATTCAGATGCATTCATGATCTCAACAATGGAGAGGTTTTCTAGAAGGACAGTAGGTCAATATTCCTGTAAAAAAATAAGATGTCAGACACGCAATCAGACACACACACGTTCACCTGACCTCAGGTTATTGTATATTATTGACCTTAGCATAAGAGATCATTCAGCAATATGTCTGTGCAATATGTTGCCAGGGTTCAGTTTTGATGGGAGGGTTGTGATCAGCTCTCGCACGGACCACCAGATCAAGACCACCAGATCAAGTAACAATTCTGAAATGAAATAAGCATGCGCTCATCTCGGAGAAGGTGTATGTTCTGTATTAAGCAATATATCAAGCCTTTTTTGGTAGGTAGTTGTATAATTCAGTGTATAAGTCCATACAAACAAGGGAAGGCTTCACCGGCAGTATTAACTGACAAATGAAGCGGCATCTTGCGGAACGGACATGGCAGAAATGGAATATCATATTCATTCAAAAGTATCTTTTAATCAGTGTATAATCCCAAGAAAATAAGAAGCATGTGCTTCGTGACTTTAGATGAGCCCCTTTAGATCATCTACATGGGAAGCGGGTCCTCTTCCATGGGGGCCACCATGTTGCACCACAATGTATGTACGGTAGCCCAGAATGGACAAACGTCTCTAGAGAGAACGTGTTTTTAATTAAATCAAAAATAAAAGTTTTGAGAAGGGTTCTTAGAAGGAGGAAGGCGTGTTATCCCCATGGCTACGAACCATTTGTAATCCTTTTTTAGTACCGTCATTGTGAAAGAGCGTTAAAATTAGCGATGTTGTATATTTAATATGCTACATTGATGTTTAACTACAAGTGTCCGAGGAGCTTAACCCTCTCTCGGGTGCGCCTCATATACTCAATTTAAGACAAGCAGTATGAAGAGCAGGCCCGCCGCTCCCTATACGCAGAGTACGCAGAGTGCGTAGGGCACCAAGTACCTGGGGGGGGGCACCAAAAATTATGGTTTGTAAAAAAAAATAAAAATAATTATTACATTATTGAATTAAAAAAATATATAAATTAGTTATGAAGAGGCCCACTGTTGTTTTTTCTTAATTGCATAACCTATCACTCAATTTCGGCAATTATATGTTTTTACCTAATATATGTTTTTACCCCCCCTCCCCCCTCCGCTCGCGTAGGGCACCGAAATGGCCCGCAGCGGCCCTGATGAAGAGGATTCAATTATTTTCCACCATGCCCTATAACATGTAACGTATCTATGGTGACCATGCCAAAGACACAAGATTGGGATTGGCAAGACTGAATCACTCGCCGGATAAAACAGTCAAAAGTCAATCTTAGTGTGATTAAATTGATGAAGCCTTTTTGCCAAAATAAAATTACAGTATATGTGAACGGTCCCATTCAGCTCCATGATTGGTAATCTTTTTATTAATGTTGGAACATTTTGCTACAGACAATCGCATTCATGTAAAAGGACCTTGACTTGTAAGCTCAGGCCCGCCGCTCCCTATACGCAGAGTACGCAGAGTACGCATAGTACGCAGAGTACGCAGAGTGCGTAGGGCACCAAGTACCTGGGGGGGGGGCACCAAAAATTATGGTTTGTAAAAAAAATAAAAAAATAAAAATAATTATTACATTATTGAATTAAAAAAATATATAAAGTAGTTATGAAGAGGCCCACCGTTGTTTTTTCTTAATTGCATAACCTATCACTCAATTTCGGCAATTATATGTTTTTACCTAATATATAAAAAGAGGCTCCCCTTCCCCCCCGCTCGCGTAGGGCACCGAAATGGCCAGCAGCGGCCCTGTGTAAGCTATTACCAATAGATCATTTACAGACTAAATAACTGAATAAAAATGATTTGTCACCAAGGAAACTGATCCCTTTACACTTGGCAACTCTAAGCTTTCGTAGACAATGACATCATTTCGGAGTACCTACTGGCATAATACACAATACAGGCCAGTACAGGTCACTACCCACTGTAGTTGTCGGAAAGGGAGGGTTGAATAACCAAATATGATTCATAAATGATATAATGAATGCATAGTAAACAAACGTCAACTGTCAAGCATTTACATAGTCCAGCCCATAACGACCTAATGATCTGATTAAATGTTTGCCCGGTTCATCAGCCTCACTGAACTAAATACAACTCTGAGCCACTCTTACCGCAGCCAATTGTGCCACCTCATTCCTTCATCATCTGCTCATGACTGCTCTCCATAGATAGATGTGAGCCAACAGAACACTGCTAAAGAAGCCAGTAAAAAGGGCTAATCTCATTAGTTTAAACCTGAGGGGGAAGGGAGGGGGCTTTGATATCTAATCCAGCCAGAACCAGAGCTTGGGGACTTGGGTTCCCTGCTAGAAACTCAGCAAGATTGCAGTGTGTGTGTGTGTGTGGGGGGGGAATGGCGATTCACAGCTAGTCTCTGGGGCTGTTCAACTGATGCCACAGTGCAGTTGCACTAGAGGCGTCAACAGTCTGGTTGTAAAGACATTATGTGTGGCCAACACCAGGGGCATGGGTGGAATTGTGGATGACTCACACACACACATGCACACACACGCACACGCACACACACACACACGCACACTGTATGGGCGGGAAAATAGTGAGGGACTGCAGGCAAAGAATGAACCTGGAAGGATATATTAGGGGATTTTGTCAGTTCAATACAAGCGGTTCTTAACCTTTTTGACTTGGCAAGCATGAAATACAGTCAAATGAAAGTCTTGACTTGGTGATTGCAAGTAAATGTATATTCTATAAAGACACACAGATACAGGGGAGAATGTAGTAGCATCTTCAAGCATCAGAAGGAAAGTAATTCAATGTGAGTCCATGGAGTCACTGAGAACACTACAAACACATCTCACACAAGTAATCACTCTCACACATTGTATTTAGTCGTTCAGTCCAAACTTCCTTTATACTTTTTACGTTTTTGGCTATAAAAAAACAAGATACCTAAACCAATGGCCGTAATGCTCAGCTCAGGAGAGCATTTAACCTCACATTAGATTCATATATATTGTCTGTTGGCAGGCAAGCTCAAATCGGGCATTTCACTTTCTCTCAGCTTCATTCACTCACACAAATTAGTTTTCTTAAGTAGGATATCTCTGTAACGACACAGGGAACAAGCCACAACACTGTGGCTTGCAGTTTTTGGTTTGGGCCTATAGGCTCTGTGCCGCCTCCTCCCATACTTTCTGCTACAACTCAGTAGGACTGCTGGAGCCGAGATAACAGATCAGCTATGCTGACCGATGCTGACATAGCAGGGTCTACAAGGAGACCCACAGAATACCCTGGAGCAAAGAAAGAGAAATGTATTCTTTGAATACCCTGAAGGCCTAAGGATTTGCCACTGCCTTAGGAGAACACAGAAAAAAAAAGAATTATAATCTCTGTGTCTCCATATTTTGCGGCCATCTTTTTCTCCATTTTCTCGTTCCATCGTTTTTGCCCTATTTTTCCGATATGCTCAAGCCCTGCATCATTGTTATCTCTGTTTTTTTATTCTTTACGTCTTTTATGTCTTCTTTTATTATTTCTCGGTCTACATTTTTCTAATTTACTCTGTTTTATTGATATCCATTTTGTTCACTCTTTTTAAACGATTTTCTCATTCTCCATTTTTTTTCTCGATGTTACTTTCCTCCATCCTATTTGTCTCTTTCTTTTTCAAAAAGGCACTTGTTCTACCCATATTTTTCTCTTTTTTATATACATTTTCTCCTCCTTTTTGCTTGATATTCTTGTTCTCTCCCCTTCTTTTTTGAAAAGATGCAGAGAACCAGGGTATAGGTAGGCAAAGATTGAGAGTCAGAAAATCAATAGGAAAGAGCGAGTTAAAGGAAGGATGAGAGGATAAGAACATCGATAAAGAAGAGACAGAAGAAGGTGGAGAGAATGAGAAAATCAATACAAAAAGGAGAAAAGGATGAGAAATTTCAACGACAGCAAAAAGATGTACACAATGAAAAAGAAAAGCAAAAAACCTGAAGAGAACGTTACAATTTTGAAAAAGAGAGAAAGGAAATGGAGACAATGAGAAAATATAAAAGACAGCGAAAAAGATGGATGGATGAGTAAAAAGGGTCATGAAGTCAGAAGCATCCCCGGTTTGATTTGAACCAGACAGCAAAAGCTTTTCGCTTCACCACCAAGATCATAGGTGTGATTTGGTCACAGGTTATAATTGACATTACAAACCACGTGTCATCGTAAGATCTCCTCTATGAAATTATTTTGTTAAGTTTGCTTCGAGGACTTGAACCCAGGTCCTCAGAGCTAAGGCCATTGTGCCACGAGACGGCGGCTATGTTCCGGTCTGAGGTTATAATAGACATAATTAGCATGAAATTGTTACATTTCCAAGAAGACATCCTTACGTTTCCATGGAGAACGGTCTCGGCATCGCTGAACCTGCAACTCCCCAAGACTGACATCCAGCAGCTCTCTCCGTTGTTCCACCAAGACAAGCGTCAATGACAAGGTCAGCGGATATAATCACAATTACAATTCACCTGCCATGGTTTTTCAAAATGTACATGTACAAAGTATTGCATTGAGAGCCGCCTCAGCGTGACCTGGATCAGGGTCTCCGGAACGCATGGCCGACTGCTCACTAAACGGCGCCACCGAGATAATGTCTATGTTCGAGTTTTTAATTGATATTAAAAATTCACATGACCTTGGTTAACCTCCAAAGTGAAATGGTTATGTCAGCTGGCCTTGAAAAGCAGCCTCCGCTGGACTTGAACGCAGCTCTCCAGAGCTGATAACGGTTGCAACACCAAGATGGCGGCTATGATGGCTATAAGGTTATAACTGACATCAAAAATTCTGTGACATTTGTATGTGTCCAAAATGGTCGCGGCATGATTCCTTGGAGAGTGGCTATCACTCTGATGTGCCACAAAGACAATGTCTATGTTGTGGTCAGAGTCTATAATTAACAATATGTTTCCAAAAGGACGTAATTATCTTAAGTTTCCATGGAGCCTGCCCTTGGCTGGAATTGAACCCAGACTTTACAGAAATGATAACGAACAGTGCTCTCCTCTGCTCCGAAGAGATGCATCCAAGGTTGTAATCTGCTGCATCAGAGGTTATAACTGGCATTGTGATTCGCGTGACATTGTAACACTTCCAAAACGACATCACTACATTAGGCTTCTTTTGAGAAGAGCCACAGCGGAACATGAATGAAGGCCTCCAGAGTTGATAACTGCTGCACCACTGAGATAGCGGCTTGGCACCCACTGGGCGCCACAAACGTAAAGCTATGTCGTTGGTATCTGCGTCAACCTACAGCCAATGATACAATGAGCCAATATCTGTCGATCCTCTCCCTTTGCATTTACAGTGGCACTGTTGGTGCGGGAGGTTCGAATAAAAGGCTTGTCTATCTTAAAGTACCGTGCAAAATGAGTTGCGTAAAGGTAAGGCAACAAGCATATTAATTTGATAAACAACAAAAGGGATTATTTCTACCTCATTTTTGAGTGTTAAATAAGCCATTATGAATTGACTCATTTATCCAGCATTAAATGTGTTGTTTTATAATCTGTTTTTTAAAAGGTTTAAAAGAAAGAGAAAGAGGTTTTTGTGGATCCAAATATTCATGTTATTTTTAGGTGTCTATTGGATTTTTCCAATAGACACCTAAAACACTATTGGTGTTTTATTTAATGCTCCATAAATAATCATATATTGTTTATTTAAACTGTCTTGTACTGATTAATTATTTAAAAATTACCAAATTCTTATCATGTCACATTCGTCTGCTCTATTACAGGCAAACATATAAAGTTAAATTAAATTGTTAGAAAATAGAAAATTAGTATTGTCAATGGGGTTTTAAAAGTGCTGGCCAGTGAGTTAGCTGGTAGCCACAGCAACACACTTAACCAGAGACAGCATTATGATGTGGCAGGGTGGACCAGTATGGAAGGCCATTAGAGCAAATAACGTTATAGAAAGGTTGCATTAACAAGATTGAACTCTGTGTGTTTACACCTAGAGTTTGGCTTACCTTTCATACCCATCATTTCCTTTATGTATACAAAGGTGCCTGTATCGAGTATGTAGCACGTGCGTAGTCACCCATATCAGTACATTATGCAAACTTCATAATGTACTGAAAATGTACTGATACAACAAGGTCTCTCATTGGCCACAACCAGGGATAGGGTTAGGGTTAACATAGGGTTCATGTTAACATGTACTTGGTTAACCCTAACCCTAACCCTAACCAAAGCCTACGTGTTAACACGCAAGACTTTGGTCATGTTAACGCAACATTTCTAAGATTTTATTTTCTCTAATGGCCAACAAGGAACATGTTGGAAACCTCTAAAGGGCCAGCCATCAACAAAAAGGGTAGGCTGGTGATGTCTAACAGCTCGATTTAGTAGTAATGGGAGCTGCGGGGCTCTTCTAGGAGCCAAATCAGGGTAAAGAGATTTTAATAATACCGGATTTTATGATTTTTTTCTAGCCACGCCCCCACGTTAGCCACACAACCTCCAATGACATCACATCCTGTACCAATCAGAAGATAAACCAGGGTGAAACCTGTTTCTATTAGTGTATCACGTTGTTATATATATATTTTCATAGTCTCTCCCTCCTGGCCTTTTCTTAGATATGTCTGTCAGCCTGTCTCTGTCAGACTGGTTAGGGAATGTAGAAGACAGGAGATTTGCTGAAATGAATCCCATAATTTAGGATATTATGCAATGTTTGTTTATTGTATACCTTCACAGCTTAGTCAAGGCCTTACTTTCATTATTTTGAGGCTAGCAAATGAAATGCATTCATCTATATATAGCGAGACACAGACGTATCTATATATAGATACATATATATATATATAAATATCACAAGAGTTTTTTTAGGGAAGACCACAGGGTCTGAAAGCGATTGTGCGTAATGTGAGAGATTGACAGCTGAAGCAGCAGCATCAGGGAGTATTTCTAGGTGTATATTTAGGTACAATCCTTCTGGCAACCCTCTCTTCATCAATCCAGGTTGTTGATTGTTGCAGGGCATGAGACTTGGTGTTCTGATGTTGATGTGAAGAAAATTGCTAAATCTTGGCAGCAACTGGAAAGTTTATGATTCTTCACTGAGATCATCTGAGAGCATGCAAGGAGCTATGTCTAATTATCATTGATCAGTTATCAGTTAAGTGACATAATTATCTATTAGTGATTACATCATCTATGGAACAGCATTGTAAAGTCAGAGTAAACCATATCCCTGAAACCCTTGACATGTCAATACGCACACATGCCCCAAGAAGACTAAACTAATTATATATGTGTTGGGGGAAATGCAATGTACTGCCTCACAAACAAACAGCGTTTAATAAACTCATAGAGCATTTGTCCTCCTCTTATCTCTCGACTTGAATCTATTTTTGGGGCTGCCCTGTAACTATCAAAAAACACTGATTTGTAGATAGTGGAGCAAATGAAAGTATCACTTCAAATACGGAAATAAAAGGCAAGCTTTTGCTTGGAAGATATTGCAAAGTAGGGTTGAAAGATGCAGAGCCACACCTTGAGTATTGTTTTTGGATTGGTAAACGGAAATACACAGAATGTTGTTGTTGTTATAGTTTTAAAGAGACAGGTTGAGAAATGGATGGGGTATTTACAAACCCTATATTGTTTTGGTCTGTCCAGAGTGAGGGAAATTTATACTTTCTACAAAGCCTCCTGCCAACTCCCATCCTCTCTAACTCAAAGGATGAGCACCACATTTGCATGTTTCAGTGGATGAGAATGTAATTTGCATAAATTTAATGAGACTTTCAGAGAGGGGGGATAAAGAGAGCGAGAGAGAGAGAGAGAGAGAGAGAGAGAGAGAGAGAGAGAGAGAAAAAAAAATAGGGGCACCTGCGGAAAAGAGCTGACATTGCTCAAACGCTTTTATAATGGCCTTGGCTCGCCAACAAAGCAAAGGTACATAGCTAATCAGCAGGTCTGACATCTTTGTCACCCAGGGGTTGTTTTCTTGTCTTGAAGAGAGTGTGCCGGAGACGGGGATTTCACCAATGCTAATGGATGACACTTTCAAGATGCTACGGGCTTGATGCTTATTTTCATACCACAGGCTTTAGCTGGTCCCTGTGGCTGGCGCATTTCCTTGAGGAACGTATGTCGCTGTGCCATAGCCTGTGGTTTACTGATGAAAGCAGCCCAATAGTCAGTAACGTAATAGGAAGCCTAATTGCCATTGTACGCAGATTTCTAGGTTTGAGCTCTCCATGGTGGCTTTCTCCCCTCCAGCAAAGGGATTAGTTGCAGGAGCAGAGATAGTGCATGTTGTGTGTGTGTGTGTGGTGTTTGTGTGTGTGTGTGTGTGTGTGTGTGTCTGTGTGTGTGTGTGTGTGTGTGTGTGTATGTGTGTGTGTGTGTATGTGTGTGTGTGTGTGTTTGTCGACCCGGAGACATGCAAATTAAAGAGATTGTATGGCAAGAGCTTTGTTTCATAATTATTGTGACTAATAGGAGTCAACTTGTGTGTTTCAAAAGTTTGCTTGAGACTTGTAAATTTACATTTGAATGAATTTGCAATGATTAGTTCAAATGAATGCATATTTTTGAATCCAAGAATTTGATTTTGTGTACCAAAACCAAATACATTTATTTGTCCTATGTCCTTATATACAAACCGATCAACATTACTTGCTCTTTGATTACACCTGGGTAAATAAACCATAGGAACGTGGCTTGTTTACTAAAATTCATCGTTTTAGTCTTGCAGATTTATAAACAAGGTTTTGCAAGGTAACACATGGTTCATCAAGCAAAATGAATGCTTTTGTTAGGCCACCGGCACACTTCCTATCAGAGGGATTGTTCCTTGGCACGGCACCGCCAAGCACCGAGTTGAGTCGGCCCATTCTGTTTGAAAATGAGATTGTCTCAAAGCTACGTCAATGAATGCACGCGTGTCCCTTGAGCCACAAATGCAGATACCACAGTTCACAAGCAAATTTTAGATTTGGCACCGTGTTAATGCAACTAATGCGTATTGACATAGGACAAAAATAATATCATTTTTTTATATTTGTGAAAATGTAAAACCAGCATTTGAACAAATAATTTGTCATTTATTCAAATATAAATGCACAAGAAACAAGTTCACTGTTACAAGACACAAGTTGACTCCTATCAGTATTAATAATTATGAGCCAAATCTCTCTTCATAGGGTTGAATGTACGGAAATTAAATAAATGTGCTCTGGTAATTGAGAGAGACCGGCAGGAATCCCAACGAGGCTCCGAGGGTCTCGGTGGGTCTGACATGGAGGATTTACATCAGTCAGTCGGCCCCTTAATGTGGATCTATGGTGACTTGCCACACTGGCTAACATGGATCTTTTGTCTTCATATCGACAGATGAAAGCCCATGTAAGTGCTTCAAAAGCCTGGCTATTTTTTGCGATGGGCAATGGCGTACTGTTATACTCCCGCATGGCGCACAGGCATTCTGATTTTCTTGTTTATCAGGTGGTGCTATAAAAAATTTGTGTCTCGTAATATTTTGCTCTCAAAGCCCTGATCTGTTTATTAAAGAGACAAAACAATAGCGACGTAAAAACTCTTGGCTGCTTTTCCAGACTGAAGCCAAGTTAATTAATCAGCAATCCATGCCCCAGTGCCCAGAGGTTGTTGATTGTATCGCGCTTAGAAGCCATCCGGTGTAAATTGACCGAGATTGAGATCTAACAAGTCTTTGACCTAAGTTCTCCCCCTAACAACCTGGTGCAGGAAGCATTGATGAGGGGATTTAGACGTGTGTATGCTTGAGGAAATGTTATCTGTACACATGCCACAAGCTCTATTAGCCCTGGAGCAATAATGCAGACAATGAACCACTGAAGGTACGGTTTGTATCGTTTGGTCACTGGTGTCCAACCCTCGACCATGGATTTAGGGGACTAATGGTACGAAACAATTCTGTACTAAAATGAATTAGGCTACTTTGTCACATTTCAACCTGAAATGACTAGTCACAAGTTGTTGTTTTTTCGAATGTGCTTTATTTCAGGTCTAGGTAATGTCAACCTGAATTGTAATGTACATACTGTTTCTGAATACATGCCAAGAATATAAGGCATAATTATCCTAAACCATGGGTTCACAGCTCAAAAGACCAATCTTGGTTCCTGACGCCCTCTTCCTGTCTGAGTAGGACTATTAGTTCCTATTTCCTCCGACGAGAACTCTTTCTCTTTTTGTCTGACCTCAACAGACAATCCCCCGGGACTAATTGGAGACCTTAATTGCCCATATAGGTGGGAGCTGTTTGCGGCTGTGGGTGTGCGAGCCTTAGTTACGCCACTCTGTGCTTTAGCGGCCTCAGGCCCCCTTGTCAGCTGGACCCGGGTAACCCTTTGACCTTTAACCTGGGCTGACCCGCTAAAGAGAGCTCGGATCAGCCTGTTCTAACGGGACCATTATTTTCTGATCGCACAGTTTGAAAGTTAAACCTTTGTTCTTTCATGCTTTGGCCTTGCCAAACTCGAGTCTGCCGTCAGAATCTCAGGCTGATAACGAGCAGGAATAATTTCTTGCCTTATGGTCACATTCGTGTCTATGGAGGCCATTGCAGAGGGGAACAAAGGGAGCATCAGGGCTAACCCCAGTGGTTTGTGAGAGTGCCTCCACGCTCCATCTAAGCTTGGAGGGGAGCGCTCTCTCAACGAGGCCTTGGGGGCTACGTGATAGAGCAGACGTCACGAGCCCCAAGAGGGACGTTCAGAGTCTATATGCAGCCTCGTCTCTCAAGCTCTTGGATACATTGAAAATTACTTTTTAGTCTTCCTTCACATTGTCACAGAGTATGTAGACAGTGTGTTTGTGTGTGTGTGTGTGTGTGTGTGTGTGTGTGTTTGCATGAGTGTATGAGTACGTATGTGGATGTATACTGTATATATAAGTGTATAAATAAATATATATATAGATGGATAAATTAATAAACAAGAGAGAAGGCTCACATGTTCATATCATTTATGTACTTTCATCATCATGTCTGCATTGTGTTATATTTGTTATTTGTAACCCTGACTTGTTGAGTAAGTGTGTGACTAGCTTCGCTTTTGCGAACAAGACTATTATTAGTGGGCTAGACATCGCCAGCCACTGGTGCACTTAATGGACCCATTTCTATTTTCAGTTTTGAGACAGTTACCAATGCAATTCAGTTAAATTAGCATCATTAGAACCACAGTACTAGTAATAAATGGAGCTTTCATCTGATACCACCTGCCAGTTTAAGGACCCATATAAAGTCAAGCACTGTGTGTCCATGAATAATTTAGATTATAGGTTGGGTGGTACGAATACATGTTGTGTAGGATGAATAATGAATGAAGATATTTTGTCATTTGAAAGCTGTAAATACTCACTAGTAATTTGTCAGGGCTACTTAATCATCAAATTTGTCGGGAAAATTACAGCACTTTACTGGGCTTCATTTGTTTAAACACCTCTGCCCAACACCTGCGATTTGTAGGCCTTTTTTTATTTGCTCTTACAGTAATTTAGTGATAATAGGAGTACTTTGGGAAAAAGCATTGGCTTTGAAAGCCAGCAACGGCTAACTTGAACAAGTATATTATCTTTGATTTGAAAAACCCATGTATTAGCACAAATATAATACCCATCTATGAACATTTATTTAATTATGAATTAAATGTATATTGTGTATAATAATTGGTGTCATGTTAAGCTATATATCACTTTGAAATCCATTTTGAAACCTTTTTCAATTAGAGCTTTTTTCCTACCATAATGATCCTTTCATGTTTCATTAGCCGATATGACGTAAACCTGAATGGAGTATTTGTTAATTATATTTCTTTTAATCCATCGCACAAAGACAGCAAAACGGACGCACTTGGGACACTTTTACTTCGTTCAAGCAAAGCAGATTCAGAGACATCACTAAAACATTTTTAATTCTCTGGTGTTCTCTTCGGGACCCCAATAAATGCTTTAACAATGTACTGTAAGCGCGTACCCAGGAGCGCGGTGCCTTTGTGAGCCATCTTTGCTCTTGTTGCCTCCATTGTTTGACTTTACTAATTTTTCTCCACACCACCAGATCCCAGACGCTCCAGCATCCATCACACGCGTACCTGGGTGATGACTAATCTCCAAGCCGCTGATGGCGGTATCCGCTGTGATTATTTAATGAGCCGGCTCCGTTGCCTCTCAGGATGGTGCCCTTATCATATCATATTTTACCCTTTCATGTGATTAGTCCCCCATAGGGCCGGCATGGCCTCCAGCTGACAGAGACAATCACCCTGCGTTCCCAGGGCTCGTCAAAGTGTATGGAACCTGGTTCATAATGAAAAGAAGGATAGCATGGAGAAAGCCACATCACACTCTCTCCACGGAGTGGATTCAGTGGTTTAACCCCACTGGAAGATCCATTGACGAATATTGCCCGCGTGAACGCACACACACACACACACACACACACACACACACACACACACACACACACACACACACACACACACACACACACACACACACACACACCGACTTGTTCAAACCAAGCGGGGATCATGCAAGGGGTTAAAAGTGACTAAATGCACTACATTTTCCCCTCCTAGTTCCTTTCAAGTGTGGGTCTCACGATCTTGTTAGGCAATTGTAAAGATGATTTGGAGATCCTTTGAGCCTGGTGTCATCATAAAAAAAACTCCCCTTTCAGCCAATGAACACAGTGCTATAAAGCATATGGACACAGAGAAGCGATAGTTCACATGACATAGGTTGGTTCACATTGGACATATGTTTGTATACAATTCAGAATACATCAGGGAGATGCGAGGCACAAAGCAGACACTGTGGGAAATCTGCAGGGTACCATTGTTTTTCAGATATGTGCTTTGGAACAATCTTGTCTCTTTGCCCCCTGTGTTTGCCTCTGTAATGGCTTCAGCTTCAGACCTGAAGAGATGAGAAGTGTTAATCATTCTGACTTTGTTTGGCCTACATGTTTATAGCGGAAAGGCAGTTAATAATGAATAATTGTTAAGCAACATAGAAAGATAATTGTTTAACTGCTTTTACTACAGCCATAGGTTCACACTTTGTATTGGTAACTGGCCAGTAGTCATTTGTACAATAAGTAGTAAACATCCTGTTCTGCAAACCATTTCTACTCGAGTCCACAGGCATCATTATCGTGCTGCATGCCTGCCTGAATGTTAAATCGTACAATGCACACAGCACGACACAAAGGTAAAAAAAATCCACAATGAGCCATGTGCTGCATGAATGAATGTTAAACCCTTATGCAGGATTAAAAACCAAACCAATTTTTTTTTTTAGCTCAGCAGCCATGTGTTTGCTGCTGTGTGATTGAGTAAACAGGAGCCCTGACTTACAGATGTGCCAAGCCTCTGCACATCCTCCATCACATGATCAGCAACAGGTGAGCGAGCAGGCAGGGCTGTGTTGACGTGGAGCGGGTTGGCGGAGCGTGGGCGAGCCGTCTCCAGCTGGAGGCTGTCGCGTGTGAAGAGAACCGTTAGAGGGGTTTATATGCATACAAACAACAATAACAACAACAACAACACAGCTCAGGAGACGGGAGGGAATAAGGAAGGGAATCAAGGTGGCGACACTTTTGAATGTACAACTCTAACCTCAATTCTGGATTTCATGTCAATATTTACTGTAGCGGCTTCAACACAACTTTTAGATACACGGTAGGCAGGGGGACAGAAATCGACGGGCCTTCTTGCTCAACAATGTGTACAAAGTGGACATGGGCGTTTGAACCCAAAACCTTTTGAGTTCGGAGCCAAAAAAAAACAACACTAGACAATTCTGTTAGGTTAGTTATTGACGCTGTGTGGGCCATATTTGCTTAAGCTGGCTACAATCCAATCATGAATTGACTTTGTGTTGAAGTATGAGAAGTCCGATTCATTCATCTGACCTCAACTCTTGAAAAGGATGCCAGTAGGATTGTCTGGATGTTAAACTAACCTCAAATTTCCAAATCGTCTATGGAAATTGTTGAAATAAATAAATATAATTTATAATGCTGACAAGTTGGCAAACCTTGAATAAAGTTAGAATTGTAAACCATTTTAAAAACCTTGCATATTTGTAGTGAAATTTCACAAAAAATGCCAAAAAGGTCACCCTCCTTGTGGAAAAAGCTTTAGCTTGGTTTTCCTTGATTGTAGAGGACTATTTGTCTTTTTAAATAAATATGACATTTCAAGTCATTTCTTTACTCTTGCTCTTTACCTTCAGATGATTTATTAGTCACTAACTGGCAAAGGTGATGTAAGTTCCACCATTTTTGAATAGATTAAAAAGGCTTTTCACCCACCATTCAGATAGCTACCTAATAATGACGCACGACTATTACTACTACTTCTATTTATTGATTATAATCGTTCCAAATTTCCTTTGGGAAATTACATGCTCGGTAACCCACATTTATTGGTACAATACCAAATCGGCAAAAAGCTGTTTTTCTGAACCATTTTTAAACAACAGTGTTTCAATTTTGAATCGAGATCCCCCAAGACACCAGACAATCCACATAGCTGTTTGGAACACGTATTTTAGAATGCATTTAATCTTAATAATGTTATTTCACTGTATTTTGTGAAACTATTGTAATTTGGTGATTGGTAAAAATAATACAGGGTGTTTTCAGTTGTGTCTGACTTTTTTGTATTCAATATGTTGTTGTCTGTAAAGTTATCTTTTAAGTTATTTAACACAATAAAGACTAAATTTGGCACCTGCTCTGCTCTAGTTCGCTTTTCACAATGAGCAAATATTGGTTTCGTGTCATAGCATTTATAATAAATTGGAGACAATGTCTAATAGTTAAAGCAAACAACATTAGACAATAGGAGCATCAGTTGTTTCTCCATTATGGTAACCAATTCAGGTTAATAATCCCTTTGTATGATTGTATAACAAATTAAAATTGCTCAAAGTAATCTCTCAGCTTTACACCTGCATTGAATAATTAGAAAATAGACGTCTTTGTGAATTGTATATTCAAACGCAATTTCCATTTCAACATAGATAATGATGTTACCAGACATGCAAGGTCACATTACAGTATCTTACTTCAATAGAAATATGCAAGGTAAGATTCCCTGAAGAGTAAAAGCTCAATCCAATGCAGAATGTGTCTCAGAGTGTGATCAAATACTAACAGCAGCATGATAAGATATGAATAATAAACATGTTTTATGTATCCCGCGACCCCCAGGGAATATAAATAGCACACCCCATTCTCCCATTCTGTGCACAGACGAGAGCATTAGGCATACCATTCTGTAGCATAAATCAGGCCAGACTCCCGGACAATAAACCTTCAGATGTTGGTGCGGGGAAGAAATTGCGGTTGTCAGGTGTCACTTTTACCGTGTTTCAGCATGTGATATACAGGGACCTGACATGGAATTTTGTTTGGATGTGGTTCAACCGTTAACGCGAGACAGCCGATATTTGCCCATTTTAAAAGGGTTGTTGAGTAAAAGAAAAATTATGAAATTTTTCAACAAATGTTTAGATTAATTATAGTCGTACGTGATTAATACTGATTTACACATTGCAGACTAAATGGCCAAAGGAGTAAACATGGCTTTTGCTTTGCTGAGGATTGTGGGGAGGACTCATCTTAAGATAATCGTTATGTATACATCATCGTTTACTGATCAGTCCTGATAATGATGTAAGCATATGCACTGGCACTCACACTGACGTTTTTCTTTGTTTTTGAATTGACAAAATGCTGTATAACTATAAACTGCAGCCTTCAATTTTAGCACGGCATAACGTCAATGTGAAACGCGTTGGTTAAACACGTATTGATTCAGATGCATAGCAGTGTGTAGCGTTGCGCTAAGTCTTCACTAGACCATAGTTTAAAAAAAACGTCCTCTTTTAAAGGAAAAGGAAATAAAATCAAAAACACATAGAAACATATTGCACATGTCAAATTTTGATAGTTTAGTCAGTAAAATTTGATGAGTAAGTGAGGTCATCCCCCATTAACCAGAGCCAGTCATCTTCTTTCATAATGCATGCTCATGGGGAGAGCTTGTCCAGACCCATTAAGAGATATGTCTGATAAGACTTGTTGGACTGAAGATGTGCTGACCTCAGGTTCAACATTAAACAGACTCCGACTGAGTTCATCTCTTGCCCATGAGAGTCAGTCCCAAGGCTACCATTTGGAAGATTTTCAAATGGTCTTGAAAAACTCTTCAATTGGTTAATTAACCAGATATGATTAATTGACACCCTGGGTAAGTGGACCTATTCATTCAGTAGGGGACGTGAGTTAAAGTATACATTTTAGTTAACCTATCTATTTTTGCCAGTATATAACTGTATATATCCTCTTCCTGAAGTTAGTTCATATGAATCCACTATTTTGGTTAAGACGGTTTCATGGTTTAGAAAAGCGAGAAGCTAACATTAGTGCTCGATTTTGCATTTTAATTCTCGAAGCAATCTACATTTTATATACAGTGGGGCAAAAAAAAAAAAAGTATTTAGTCAGCCACCAATGGTGCAAGTTCTCCCACTTAAAAAGATGAGAGAGGCCTGTAATTTTCATCATAGGTAAACCTCAGCTATGAGAGACAAAATGGAAAAAAAAATCCAGAAAATCACATTGTCTGATTTTTTAAGAATTTATTTGCAAATTATGGTGGAAAATAAGTATTTGGTCACCTACAAACCAGCAAGATTTCTGGCTGTCACAGACCTGTAACTTCTTCTTTAAGAGGCTCCTCTGTCCTCCACTCGTTACCTGTATTAATGGCACCTGTTTGAACTCCTTATCAGTATAAAAGACACCTGTCCACAACCTCAAACAGTCACACTCCAACTCCACTATGGCCAAGACCAAAGAGCTGTCAAAGGACACCAGAAACACAATTGTAGACCTGCACCAGGCTGGGAAGTCTGAATCTGCAATAGGTAAGCAGCGTGGTGTGAAGAAATCAACTGTGGGAGCAATTATTAGGAAATGGAATACATACAAGACCACTGATAATCTCCCTCGATCTGGGGCTCCACGCAAGATCTCACCCTGTGGGGTCAAAATGATCACAAGAACGGTGAACAAAAATCCCAGAACCACACGGGGGGACCTAGTGAATGACCTCCAGACAGCTGGGACCAAAGTAACAAAGGCTACAATCACTAACACACTACACCGCCAGGGACTCAAATCCTGCAGTGCCAGACGTGTCCCCCTGCTAAAGCCAGTGCATGTCCGGGCCTGTTTGAAGTTTGCTAGAGAGCATTTGGATGATCCAGAACAGGATTGGGAGAATGTCATATGGTCAGATGAAACCGAAATAGAACTTTTTGGTAAAAACTCAACTCGTCGTGTTTGGAGGAGAAAGAATGCTGAGTTGCATCCAAAGAACACCATACCTACAGTGAAGCATGGGGGTGGAAACATCATGCTTTGGGGCTGTTTTTCTGCCAAGGGACCAGGACGTCTGATCCGTGTGACAGAAAGAATGAATGGGGACATGCATCGTGAGATTTTGAGTGAAAACCTCCTTCCATCAGCAAGGGCACTGAAGATGAAACGTGGCTGGGTCTTTCAGCATGACAATGACCCCAAACACACCGCCCGGGCAACGAAGGAGTGGCTTCGTAAGAAGCATTTCAAGGTCCTGGAGTGGCCTAGCCAGTCTCCAGATCTCAACCCCATAGAAAATCTTTGGAGGGAGTTGAAAGTCTGTGTTGCCCAGCGAAGGCCCAAAAACATCACTGCTCTAGAGGAGATCTGCATGGAGGAATGGGCCAAAATACCAGCAGCAGTGTGTGAAAACCTTGTAAAGACTTACAGAAAACGTTTGACCTCTGTCATTGCCAACAAAGGGCATGTAACAAAGTATTGAGATGACCTTTTGTTATTGACCAAATACTTATTTTCCACCATAATTTGCAAATAATTTTTTTAAAAATCAGACAATGTGATTTTCTAGATTTTTTTTTTTCATTTTGTCTCTCATAGCTGAGGTATACCTATGATGAATTACAGGCCTCTCTCATCTTTTTAAGTAGGAGAACTTGCACAATTGGTGGCTGACTAAATACTTTTTTGCCCCACTGTAATTGGTGATTGATTTTGTTCTTTAATCAGATACATTTTTATGGTAATACAATTTACATTTTTGGAAATAATTGCATAGCTGTTGCCATCTCAAAATATAGACTCGTGGCTTCACCAGCAGCTCAATATAATCATTCTTTCACATTAAAACCCCAATGCCATGGTACAAATTAAAAGGCTATTTTGAAATAACATGTGTTGAAGTGGCAGTAAATCATGATTTGTCAAAGAAACCCAATACTGAATGGTGCCTTCTGATTACTTGACATTTGGCCTTCTAAACCGCTGATTGGAACACTTAACACATATTTAATTGCCTTAGTCAACATTAGTGTCTGAAATTTATTAACCTACAATTTTTTAAACAAAAGATTAAAACAGAAAATGTTACTTTTAAATGAATTACAATATATGATGTAAACAATTTAATACAACATTAAAGGTACAGCATGTAACAGATGTACTGTGCTTAACAATAAAATGACCATGTGTCATCAGAGATGAAGAAAACCTGCTTAATGGAAATACTGCCTTCTCTGACAACAAAGCTAAAGTATGTTTTCCTTTGAATTCTCTGTTCTGCTTTAGCCTTTTTAGTATGATTCACCATTCTTTGAGTACCACAGGTTGCAAGATATCAATCAATTTGACACTCAAACATAGAGTGCTGCATCCATTAAAGCACCAAATAAACTGGATCACCCGAGATTGTACTAGATTCTACCCCGCCCAGAAAGCCTGGTCCTCTTTTCACAAAGTTCCATGACCCGGACCTCGGATCCAAATGTTTCGCTAGCCAAACTTCTGGGGTGAGGCTGCACAGCACCTGGGCCGGAAACCACAAAGCGCAAAGGATGCAGTTGCGCACGCAGTGATTCCTGCTTTGTAATGGAGATATTGTTCCAAAGAAACTTTATTTAAACAATGGCCAGTCTAATACACAAGTGTTATTTTAAACCTCTACAGACACTTGTCTAAGGACGTTGGTGTCCATACAGGACATTTGAGCTTTGTCTTCCCACCGGCTAAAGGAACGTTTTGTTTACCAGTGCTGGTCGAGTTTGTTTTTCATGTTGACCAAGGAGGGATTGTGACAATGGGAAGACGATGTCATTGGCTTCTGGCTTCTGTTATGGTTCTGCCGGTCAGAACCAGTCAGGTCAGGTTGTAGAGACCATGTAACGTACCATGTAACGTACCACTATAGATCCACGCCTTAAACTACATGATTGGTCCAAAAAATTTGAAGCAAAGGAAAATGAAATGGCCCAGTCACCCAGATTAAAGCTTTCTAAAGTCTGATTTGTAGGACTAGGATCTCAGTGGCTAATTCATCTCCATCAAACTATAATTTAGGAGTGTCTGTTTGTATGTTGGTCCTTCCAAAAACCACTTATCCAATCGTCTTCACAGTTGGTGGGTATATTCCTGTGAACCCTAGGAAGTTCAGCATAGAGTGTGAAGTTGTTTGATGACCAGTTCTTGAAAGAGCTGCAGGCAGTGATAGCAGACACAAAGTTCTGAATGGGCTCTGATTGACTATTGTGTATTTCTGAGAGGTTCTGTTTTTTTTCAAGAGAAAGTTGTTTAGGATTGAATATTTGAGTTTAACCAAAGATCAATGAGTGGCGTTCATTTCGATTCCAGCCCTATATGTCCCAAATATGGACCCTTTGCGCGGCTATTTGCAGAAATCTCAAAAATGACGGCTTCATAACCGTTGTGTGTAAGGCAATGGGTGACGTGACTGACCCTACGTCTAAGGTTTCAACAGGTTTCAGTGCAGTCAGAGTGGAAGAAGTTGAATTTATAGCCTGTCTTTTGTTTTGTTGATGCAGGTGGTGGAGAAAATAAACATCTTTCAGCATAAAGTCGTGGCTATATGTAACACAATGTATGATGAGCTCTAATTAATACAACCAAGTAGGGCTGGTAGATTATGGAAAAATCACAATCACGATTATTGTGGTCAACATTAAAATCACAATTATTCAAACAATTCTTTTTGAGTTTGAAAACATCAGCATTTCTCTCCAATTTCCCATTGTTCAGAAAGAAAATGTTCAAACCGGAAAATAATGTACAAATATGTATCCAGCTGTTCGTTTTAACTCGATTATATTAGTCAAAATTATATTAATTGCACAGCCGTACAACCAAGCATTATTAGGATGCCCAGGTATTTAATGGATTTAATGAGCTGTTGGGTAATTGATATGTTAGAAAATGATAAATGCCAATCATCCTGCATACAATTTTTTCTTCCAAAGTATATAATTCAACATAGCGTTAGCTTACACTTAACGGCATAACTGAAAGCTACAAAAAAACCTCAGGACTTTATTTTCTTTACTGATGAATAGAATAAGGCAAGAAAACATTACTGATTATTGCAGTCATCAGTCAGACACGCATGTTTATGTCTGGATTTAATCACGCTGAAGTCAACATGCTGTAAAGGTTCAGCTTATTATTATGAAGTGACTTGTGAAACACAATGTAAAATTGGCTATGGCAATACAAGCTAATCTTTAACTGTTTTTGTCAATTGAACTCCGGACCACGTTCAGTAAATTGGGACATTGTCCGGAGTTGGGTCTTCACAGATGTAGCATATAACAAGAGATTTTCATGTCAGACTGGTAATCCTCACTTTGGTTCAGGCGAGTGTAGCTCCCTGAGTGGAGTGTGCATGAGGCAAGACATGGCGTTAAAAGCAAGCAGCGGAAAACTGCATTGTTTTGTTCACAGCACAGCTGACGGAGGAGCCTACTGACTTATTCATAAATATGTTTTTTTGTTGTTATCAATATAACATGTATTTGGACATATCTGGATTATCAACGAAAGAGAAAGCACCCTTCGAATGTTTGTATTTTCCGGTCGCAAAACGTCAACATACTTGCTGTAAAATTTTATTTTTGCTAGATATGTTCAGGGTTGCAAAGCATGTTTGAAAAGGGGCTTCAAATAGTTGTTTAACTCATGAATGAGTCCTTTGTTCACATAATGTCTCCTTATTCTATCTCAGAACAATGGGATGTGAAGTTGACCATTGTTTCTCAATCCTGGCCTGTTCATTGAAATTCTCCAAAATAGAGATCCATTAATATCACACCGGAATAAAATTCACTCCAAAATGCTGTCTAAAATATCCATCAGAAAAATATATGCCTGATAGCCAATTGCATATGAATCTAGCGGTTTCAGGGGATGACACTTACATAAGAAACACATTTGTTCCGTCTAATGTACCTTTAAGATCTTCTGTCCCAATCCATCTGGCCCTGTGTATCTCTCCCCCTGTGCCCACTGAAAGGCCCGTCTTGGCTTCCCCACAAGGTGCTTCTTTTAATCAACACCTGTCCTATTAATCCCATCAAGGAACGCAGGGCTAATGCAATTCTGCTTACGAGCGTGTCCTGCTAATGGATGAGGCTCCTAGCAGAGCCTTCATACAATAAATGTTAAAGTAGTCAAACAAATGGTATGGGTGCCAGATAGGCTTGGTCCTATCAAGGTTTTCTTGAACATAAAAAAGCCTTGTTAAGCTCGTTAAGACCTAAGCTACAATGAGGAACATGCATACATTCAATTAGTTATTGCCATAGATACATGTTATAGACAAAACTCAAACCAAAATACTTTTTCTTTCCAATAAGATAAAACTAACTTTCCACTTCTTGGAGAATACACTTATGTCTTGTATTTTACAAGACATAAACAATCGCTGGCTGATTCACTATCTCAGTTACTGTATGACTTGGAGTAACTGGTCTGCCCCTTTAATGTACCATGTCAATGGTATTGACTAAGGCTGCAACTAAGATACTTCTGGGTCATTTCACTCAGTTAGGAACCTTCCTCTGCAAAAAAGGCTATTCGACCGCAGCCTATATGGCTATAGGTCTTCCACTTTGAATCATCCTCTTCACACACCTGTACTTATTCCCTTCTGATTGAGAGCTCTGATTGGCTGGAGCCTTCTCCCTATCCTCAGTTGGTTGCAATGTGCAACCTCACCGCTAGATGCCGCTGAATCCCAGACACCGCACTTTTTATACTGATAATTGCTTCGTAAAAGAAGTGTACAATTGATGAACACTTTTTTTCTCACTATATCCCATGATGCATAGCAAATTGCGCCACATCTTTGCGACCCAAATTGGATGAAGAGCGGTTGTTGTGATCAGCGGATTAGTCCCTATTGTCCCTGAATCAGTTCCCCATCAGTACGTCCTGAACGGTATCGATCCTTAAGCGCCATAATGTAGATCAAAAGGTAAACGGAAGCCGAGCAGCACGTTGAGAGTGGGCCCTGGTGTGCTTTTCCGACCTGCCATCCATGATGGATGAACCTCCCAAGTGAGCCCTTCCGTGGCACTTTAAAACACAAAGGAAGAAACAACCAGACACACACAAACACACACACACACACACACACACACACACACACACACAACGCTTGCGAGAAAGGCCTTGTTCGTTACTCCTCCATTGTATCCGGAATGTTCCATCATCCTCATTACATGTTCTCTTTTCCTTCGAACATCCACGGTTCCCCCGCCCTCGCAGCCCGGCCTGTGTGTCCAGGGAGCTCTTCCAGGGACCTGCTGTTTTATCCGTCATACAGCTAGTGATGCGTGGAGAAAGCAAGGCATGCCGGTTTTGTTAGGCAGCAAAAGTTCATTAGCGACACAGGGAAGGTCCAGGAAATCGGCTGCTAGGGAGTCTACTCTCGGCTCTCTCGCTCTTTTTGTCGTTGTCTTTCTATCTCTCTCTTTCTCTCCCTCTCAACATTTCTTTCTCTCCCTCTCTTATCTCTCTTCACATCTCGCTTTCTCCCATGTTTCTCAATCGCTGTACCCGGTCCTCTGCTTTCCTGGTCTTAACAGCTAAGGGGGCCAACTGCTAGAAGACTGAATGTGTGTGTGTGTTTGTGTAACTTGTGCCCTTTATAAATGCATTATCGTCTTGCTGATAGAGGTTATTATTGCTGCCATTACTGGTAGAGATAGAACCATACAAATATCGCCTGATTATTTCCATCAAAAGAAATAAAATCCATCATCATCTTCATATCCCTTATTAATTTTGATGTCACATCAGTGATTTGCTTCATGTTGGGAGATGGTAGCAGATTATCCTGCCTGTACATATGCTCCCTAAACTGATTTAATTATGTTGCAGTGTGCACATTTAGTAAATGAGCATGGTTGGCATCGTCAAAGAAATTTAATCATTAACTCTTATTTAATCAGTAGGCCTCTCTAAAGAAAATACATTTTTCACGGTGTTATGCTGCACAAGCTGTTTGTGTAAAATATTCACAGTGGGATTTATTATTTTGTAGCCTGTTGCGAAGACTAAATTGGCATTTGCTATGTTGGAAATTGTCAACTTATACGGAATGACTTGTTCATCAAATACCGCATTTACTGTATGCAACTGTATTTTACATTGGAAACCTCAATTAACCAAGCATATATTAAGGGTCAAATAGAAAGACTGACTCAAATTATTA
Source organism: Pollachius pollachius (assembly GCF_949987615.1). NCBI lineage: Eukaryota > Metazoa > Chordata > Actinopteri > Gadiformes > Gadidae > Pollachius > Pollachius pollachius. Next base: position 43,401,936 of record NC_136936.1, read on the forward strand.
TTCAGGCATAACTCAGATTCTAGCACATTTCATGAGTGTACACGAGCAAACCATGCAATTAATATATGATAATATACAACTCACAATGCATATCTGGTTGTATGGAATCATATAAAAACTTTTTCCACAATGTCTTGGTCAACATAATAAACACAAGCGACTTTGATATACGATGTCATTGATATTAAGATGATTGTATTCGATGCATTTTTTCAGGCGGTATCCTGAACCACAATATTAGCTAGCTTGTTATGAAAACTCTTAAGGTCTAAGCAATTAATTATCTTTTTAGTCATCTTCCTTGTATAATGGCTATGTTTATTTCTGTCAGCATATAATTATCTGCAGAGGTATGTAAGTACACTCATGTGAAAGAAATTAAAGAAGCAATCACTGTTATTTGTAAAAAACTATAATTTCAATATAAATTATTAGTAGGATCTTCAATGAAATAAATATTGTAAATAATTGTCCATTACTAGAACTAGTCAGTCAGGTTTGGTCAGAATATTTAACAAACATTTGGGTGCAAATTTTGTCATTAACATTGTCAATCTCAAACTCTTGCAGCAAATACTGCAATACTGCAAATACTGCGTTCGCAATCGCAAGTTACACAACTACATGAAATGACTTTATGAATTTAGTCTGAATATTCCACGCATCATTTACTGGGCTATATAGAACCCATTTAAGCTGGTTAGCCTTCCTTGTTGATTAGCACAACCCTAGCCACACTGCTATCACCTTTTAACCCCTTAAATAGGTAAAGATGATACTTGAAACTATTGCCTTGGGACACTCATTGCAAGAGAAGAAAATGCATACACCTTGGTTCTCAAAAAGAAAGTGGTAATTAAAGCTTCAGTTGCAGGCCATTGGCCATGCAGTCCAATTCACTTGAGATGTTTGGGGCAACGCGAAATATCCAGCCCAATGCTGAGATCACACAGCCTGTGATTGGGCAGCTTCTCATTATTCCACTTTAAAATCATAAGTTGAAATACTAATGTTTGCCTGAACAAATGTATCGCGTTGTTAGAAAATATTTCTAATCTTTGCCCTTTGAGAGAGGGTTTTTACATGCACATACCCTTTCATTGATAAGTATAGTATTGCAGTAATCAAACCTGAATGTCAAAGCTATTTGGCAGGAACTGAATTTTAACCACTGATGATAATTTCGGTAATCCCCTCTGCTTTAAAAATCATGTGTTTTTAATTTAGGCATTTTAATGGTTCCAGGTACATTGTTATTCCCTGCATGTAGCAGCACTCCACGGTCAAGACCAAATTGATCTCATTGGCTAACTATTTATATTCAAAACAAAAGAAAAGCAATGAGGATTCAAATATGAATGCAGTTTGGATGCAAGGGTATGCATGGTTCAAGTCCCACATCCGTCCCCATTATACATATAGTATGAGTGAACACAAAACCTCCATAGGCCAGGAAATCACATATTAATTTAAACTATTTCCATGGCTATGATGATGATAGAATGCAAGGGAAGGAATACCTTTCTTTTTAAAAACCACAATGAAGAACTGAAGCACTTGAAGAACTGTGTTAACAATTTATGAAATTCAAAGATGCATTCTTTCACAGTAGACTGTAAATTATTTATAAACTCTTACATATATCTCCATCCATAGTTCAAGACAAGAGCAGGGAAACCTTGTTTAGCTGAAGCCGCGGAATAGTTTAGCTATAGGACCATTCCTTACAGTGTTTGAGGATTCACTCTCCTTTAAATACAACATCCAGAACACTCACCAAAATGAGGAGTCATTGAGAGACTGAATCAGAATCAGTCACTTGCAAAGCTAGTAAGTGTGCTTCATCCACTTGAATGCCACTACACAATGTCAACATTGGTAATGGAAAAGACGTGAGAAAGCAATGCCAGTGATGCTTTTATAACAATCAAAAATCCACTGTGTGTACTTAATGCATGGATTACTTGCCTTTACATATAAGGGGCAAGAAGGATTGCAATGTGTTCATAGCAAAACATACAACTAATATATGCAGCATTGCAATATTGACACACACAATTGGAAAATATAAATCCAATGTTTATTCATTGAATATTATCAATAATTAATCTGGCATTGTGCTTACTGGGACCACGGCCTATCAGGCAGGGACATTGATGGTTTGGATAGGAAAAATTAAGTATACAGGATCAGAGCATGCTGTATTAGTTGAAGGCAATCTAAATGTTCTTTTGCAGTGCACTCATCAGCTTTTATCTTGAATCCAAACAAATTGCAGGAGCCCAAGGAAGGCTGTGCATTACATATGGATGACTGGAATAGGTTATAATATTCAGCTATAATACATTTGCAATCTCTAATTCACAACTCCCAAGTAAATTTGTTTCATGCTGATGTATGTATAGAAAGTCCCAGAAGAAATCCCTGGAATTAAATGTGGTTGTTTTTGTGTCACTTCTATATCTATTACTCATGTGGTGGATTTATGTTAATTTCTTCTGATTATTATGTGATAAAAGGACATTTTTACTCCGATATTAGACATTTAAATAAAGTTTAACTTTTGCTTCCATTGGTGATTAAATAGTTTCAAAATATGTGTACATTCTCAAATTGTTGTCCCTCTTTTTGTGTCTGAAGGTCTCATGTTGAGTATGAAATGAACTCACTCTGAGCTACTAAAACAAGGTAAACATGTCAACAAAGATGAATAAAAAAGTCCTGAGTGAACGTGGGAATAGTCTATTCAGATTCAGATTTCTACAAATCCAAGGCCTTAACAAGACCTGGTTTTAAAAGGTAAAATAGTTTGCAGCAGAACTACTTGAAACCCTGTAATAGTGTTTTCTTGATGGCTTCCATCTGGCAGGCTCCATTTGTCTAGTAGCTACTTCAGTGATACTCGTTGAGTCCAATAACACATGACCCTAGTCAAATCATAATATCGAATGTGTATCATACTGTGTATACCAGAGCCTGTGTAAAATATGTCCAGGATCCTCCTTTCTCCCAGCAAGCCCACATTACAAAGTACTCCTTCCATTCCACTTATAGGCCATTGAGCTACATTTTCAAAATTGTTGGGTGGATGGAAGGTGTGGAGTGCTACAGACTCTACTTCGTTCCCACTTTGGCCTTTCCATTCGCACCAAACCAATGTCTTTTGGCAGGAATCTGCAAGAAAGGCTTTAGGAATAATATAGTGTAAAAACTCAATGACATAGCTTATTTTTATATATAATGATATGTATTATTTTGGTATACGTTTTTAATTTTGTATGCATATTCTGGTATATAAATTATGCATTGTATTTTATACACAAACAAATTTTGCCTCCCTTGTATTGCAGGCTACAGAGCGATGCACAAAGTTGTGTAATCTTCTATTTATTGCTCACCAAAGAATGAGACTCAATCCAATGTGTCCTTTACCAACCACCAAGCATCTATCTATTCTATCTATTCTATTTTGTGTGCACATGATGAATTTAAGTTCAGTCTGACCAAAATGCAAATTCATTTTGATTGAAACCGCTGGAAATGGACCAAGACAGAGAAATTAGTATGATTTTGAATATCTCTCTGAACCTGGTAGTACATGTCGTGGAAATGGAAAATATATAAGGACAAATTCTTGCAACTATGTAAAAAATAATAAATTAATGAATATAATCGCTCACACAAAACCCATATATTTAACTAACTGATAACTCTAAGAATAACTTTCGCAAAAAATCGAAATCGATCAACCTCTAATTAACCACCCTTAATTGTATACCTAATCTTAACCTTTTCAAACTTCACAACCAAAAATATATAAATTCCGGCACAAAATTTATTTCTAAATTCCAAGAGTTTTACAAATCATTGGTTCAATGCATCTTTATAAAGTTGAATCGTTCTATATATAATATGTAATCACCTGAGCTTAGGAAACGGTGAGCATGTTTGCTGCCAGCCATGTCCCTCTAAGCCTTTTTCACATATTATAGCCATATAGTGCATATTATTACCATTTGCATTTGATGTTGGATCCTGTATGGTGTTCAAAACACTTTTCATGAATGTAGCCCTACAAACTACGAAACAATCACGTTGTTCTCACTTTTCGGTTACAATAACATGTATAGCCTTCTCTAAATTCATAATCACTTCACATTTCAGCCTTTGCAATCTTTCTAATTCTAGCATTACGTTCTGAGTAACAGCTTGGCCCTCTTTCACAGTATGAATGATAATAAGAAACTTCAAACCATTCAAATGAACATACGTAAGAGCCCTATCATTTCTACTGTTCTCTGTTCTCATCTCTTGGAAAAAGGAAACCATTTTTAAATTGCGCTCATTTTTCTTTTCCAATCTGCCCAACGTTAGCCTTTTAATGAATTAGGCAGTAAAGCAATCCAAAAAGAATCACGGGATAAGATTGATATTCATCAGGTATTTAATTTTTCAGATTCATTGGCACATATCATTATGATCCAGTTGATTCACTCTGGCGCAGGGCACTTTTATTGTGGCAGTCTGCTCATTACAAATGATCACCATTCAAGCATGTCTTTTCAGTGGCTTGTCCTCATTCCTGCTTCTTAATGTCATTTACAATTAGGTCCCTGTTAAGGATCTTTTTTTACTGCTTTAATGGAGGTGAATGTGACTGCCTTCTGCCCCACCATTTTTTTTTAAAGCAGAGTAAGTGGACCTCGGTAATGTTGTCATGAACTGACTAACTGAATAATTAGAACAGGTTTTTTAAAACAAATCCATAAAAATACTGTGTGCTGCTAGCCTCCTAGTCGATGATGATGGACATCTTCTTCCTTTCTTTAAGACGGTATCAAAACATATTTGACATATATTTGCAGATTACTCATAACTCTAAGGTAGAGCTGGATAATTGCATTCAGAGAGAGATCAGTTCTTTATCTTTATGCTGGTTATTTTACATTCAATACTGTTGGAATTATTCTGAAAAGGATTTTTCTCGAATAATCTGCACATTTTCAACAAATAATAATCAGTCATAATATAATTTTTGGTTTGTTGTAATTAATCAAGCAAAGAGCATCACCCAAGTCTAAGACTGTTTTACAACTGAGCAACATTTAAGATGACCAGAATAGACAAGCTCCCATGCAATGATAAATTATGGTATGATAGTATTTGACACTGAATAATGCCCAACAAACTTTTCTTAAAACAATCATTATATCCTCAAAATAATCAGAATACCAACAATGGCAAACAAATATATAGATATCTAAATGTTGTGTTCTATCCCTAACTGTCCTAAAAATGCAATGATGAAACTGAATTATCTGCTAAATCATGCAAGAAAACCAAAAGTACCTCTACGGCCCTAATGATAAAAGCGACACAAACTAATAAAAAATGCAGTTCGGAGGTCCCCAGAGACTCATTATGTCGGAAATTCAGTTAGTAGAAGGAATAGTAGGAATATGAACATGGTGGGCTTGTAGTATTTGTTTACTACTGTAATTCTTTGACTAATAGATGCTTTCTTGAGCAAGTGACCCTGCACAGTTCTCTGCTCAACTTGTATCATGGCCAGTTAAGTTCAGTAAGTGTGTTTTATCTCCAATTTACCCAGAGTCTGTCAGCCAAGCAGGAGAAAATACCAGGAAAACAGAAAGGGAGACATGGGAGAGATAGAGAGAGAGACTATGAAAGAATCATATATACAGAGAGGGAGACTGGGAAACAGACTGCGAGAGAAAAAACAATAGATACGGCAGGTGAAACTGAAGATATATACAGAGAGAGAGTCTGGGAAACAGACTGCGAGAGAAAGACAAGAGCTGAGAGTGAAACTGAAGATATATACAGAGACAGAGAGAGACTGGGAAACAGACTGCGAGAGAAAGACAAGAGCTGAGAGTGAGACTGAAGATATATACAGAGAGGGAGAGGGAGAGAGATTGAAGATATATACAGAGAGGGAGAGAGAGAGAGAGAGAGACTGGAAAGATATAAACAGAGAGAGAGAGACTGTGAATATCTATGTGGAGAGGGAGTGAGAGAGCGAATGAGACTGAAGACATATACAAAGAGGGAGAGAGACTTGATATTGCTAATCCATGGAGAGTAGTACACCTTCCACCTCTGATTGCCGTGTTTTACGTCTGAAAGCTCCTCCTTCAAAGCAATTCAAGTTCAAGATCAGCTTCAAGAGATGAACTTCTATTATCAGCCTTCTGAGTTCCCATCCCGCGTGATATTAGATATCCCTGTTTTGATTGCAGATCATCTGCCAGGCATGCACAGCAGGGTATCCCCTTAATCCTCCAGCTCCCTGCTGATAGTATTGAGCAGGAAAAGCGTTTAATCACTTTAAGAAAAATGAATCCCGGTTCTCATCCACATTCACAATGTCCCGTAACATATCAGCAGGAGAAGGGAGGAGGGGAAGGAATCGGAGCACTCCATCCCAGATATGGGGTTGTTGTCGCAGTTGATATCCAACGATATCTCCTTGGCTGGATAAGCATTGGAACCAAGCAATGGAAATGTCTCTATTAAGGTGCTGTGGGTTCAATTTAAGAGCTTTTGTTGGAATGTATTTAGTTAGAAATGACAAAGTCATCTGTCAGATATTAGTAAGTGATCTGCTATGTGAGAATATCTCTTCTGGCTGACTGTGTATGAGCCTGTGTATGAGTTGAGATTTTGATTTTAGACCACTCCCTGGAAATTTCAGACAAATCAGGGCAGCTGTTCCCTGATTGGTTTGGGGAATCCATTTTACCGCCCAATCACAGGCACATGGCTACAACATGTGGAGAAGGTAGGGATGGAGGAGCAGGGAAGGCGTTCAGTTTAAAAGTCCTGCTCTCTTCTGCGCTTTTGTGCTCTGTCTTTACAACTCTCAAATCGTACCTGCAGCCCCTTTAAGCATGTTTAAGTCTGGAATATTAATATAAATATATATATATATATAAGGGCTGTCAGCATAAACACTCGATAAATCCGGAAACCTTAATGTGTTAATTTATTTGAAAACGCAACCGGCCCAGCCAATTTTTCACTCTGACCACGTTCAGCGGCCGCTTTGTTTTCCTTTATTTAATCATTGTGGTGCTACTTTATGTTTTGTCTACCACCACTGTTGTCATGACAACACGGTGGCGATTATGGCCCTCTGATGGAATAATGGAATATTGTTGAAGGAGCTGTATTTTCTTGCCTTCTATTGCACCAGCAGGATATCATTGCATTCTTTTTAGACCCCAGTCCAAGAGTCCAAGAATATTTACACCAGACATAAGCGACAACTGATTGTTATCATTCTTGTAAAAAGCTAATGATTTTCACAGCTCACTTTTTAGGGGTTATTTATATGATGAAATAATTGTATCTGTTGCCCACACACCACAAACGTCCTTTTGTGTGCTTGGCTATGAAAAGCAGAGTGTAGCATCTTTTGATGTGGCAGACTCGCCAGTGCTTTCAAACACTTAGTGATCTCACCTGGGTCTGAACCATGGCTTTGAGCCTCTCAAGATTTGTATTATTGAAAGACAGGTCCAATATGGCTTCGGCGACAAGCACTAGAAATGGAAGAAGCAGGGCCGTAATTATATTATAGACGGATACAGTGTTTACAGAGATACACAGAGTGGCTGCCACAGGCCACCTGCTTCACTGAGCTCCTCCTATGACCAGGGTGCAAGGTGAGCTAGCCGGATTATTCTAGAGTTTGAGGTATAATACGCGCAAAAGATCCACACCGTGGGCGATCGGGCTTTCTCCGCTGCTGCCCCCAGACTATGGAACGCCCTCCCCGACCGCCTGAAGGCCCCACAGACTACAGCTGCTTTTTAAAAAAACCTTAAGACTTATCTTTTTAAAAAAGCCTTTTGCTAATTTCCCTTTTACTGTTTATGTATTGTATGTTTCAACAACCCCTTTTACTTTATTTTTTTCTCTCTCTTAAACTCTGTAGCACTTTTAGATTTCTGAAATGCTCTACAAATTAAATATATTATTATTAAAAGTGTTCCATGCTGCTATCGAAGAGATCTCCTTGAGTGTGTGTGCTGATGGCTGGTTTACCTTTGTACACTGATTGTCCAATGCGGCACAGGTGCTCAGCCTCACCAAGCAGCAGAGCCTCAGACTCAGTGATATGGCAATTATGATTTTATGAATGGTTATCCTCCTGCCTCGATTCCTGTTAGAACGTTAGCTAACCAGCATACATTTTTGTTCATTAGTTGGCTTACATTCTGAGCCAGGGGCGTGATTTTCCCTTCAACTAACTGTTTATATTCTGTATGTTTCTTAATAAACTTGGAATCTTTCTGAGTAAAACTGTCTTCTGTAATATCGATTCCTAAGTAGACCATCCACAACCCAGATGCAAAAACTCTTCTTCCACGGATGGAACTTTAAAAAGTGGACCGTAATCAAAATGCTGTATGGTTAAAAAAAAACCTGAATGTATTAGTGTCATCCTCTCTCGCTTCCTAGAAGGAGCTCTCACAAAACCACACACACACTTCCTTTGCCACGTCCCTTCGTTGAGCAAAGTAGACCATTCACAAAGTGGTTTGCAAAAACCAAATCTAGGACCTTTTGGCTCTAAATTACTTATTTTTGTTACAGAGACAAACAAATCCCAACAAAATTGTTTGGGTTTCTTTTCTAGTACACACAGGCCTAGTTGTTAATTTTTTTTTAATCTGGTACAGAATGATGCAGATTTGTATCCGGAGAATCCCTGATATGTGAGAACACGTCTGATGCAGTTTATCTCCAGCTGTGTGGTGCTTGTGTGAAAGGACAGCTCTGGATCATCTCCAGACCAGATTCTTGGTGTCGTTGCTAAATTTATGACATACAAGGAAACAAAAAAAGCAAAAAAAAGATATGTAACATAAAAAAACACTATGAGATAAAAAAATATAAAATTATTCAAATTATTATCTAGTTTAGATCATAACCATGCAAAAAACAAAATACTTCAAAATAAATCAATACTACACTGAAGTTAATCAGCTTTCTTTTTTAAACTTCTTGTGATTGCCACTGTTATTATTAGGTCGCATTTTAAGCAACAAACATAGCCGATAAATAGCCTAACATCAACAATATAAGAAAAAAATACATTCATATATATGAGAGTTCTGCATTGATTAGAACCATGCAAATTCATTTTTCCTCATTATTTTTGATCACTTTATCATGGAAATGAAGTCTGCATCACCAAAGATCTGCCTCCCGATTAGGAAGGATTGTAATGACACCCATTCATCCTTGTCATCTATATTTTCCCATGAAATTCCTTTTACTTAACCAGCAGGTGGGGAAAACATAAGCAACCAGAAGGGTTGATGTTTTGTTGGTGATGAACTCAGAATGTCGCCAAGTCCCCACTGATGTTTGTCATTCTCACTTCCCCACCGCTCTCGTAGTAACACGACTAGGAGGGAGTTTTCAGTCCATTGCGTCATCCTTTTATCAATTCAGTTGCCTTCGTTTTTTCTTAATGATTCCTAGAGCTGGTAAGCATTCAGATATCTCTCTTAAGATGTAGATATGTCTTTTTGAAGAATATCCCATTGCCCTCCAACGTTATCCACAGGAAAAGGATTTGCGTTCCAATCAAAATAGAGTAAATGAGCTCACTCAACTTTTAATTAGTATACAGTTGGGGAACAGATGGTAAAATACTTTTTTATCGTGCAGAGTCAAGAATACATTAATTCCCATGTCATTTTTTCGGTACATTTGAGAAAAAGCACTTCACTAACAACTGGTTGTTGATGCGTGTGTAGAATCATTGATTCGATTGGCTTTCATCATCAAACCACTGACAAAAAGGAAATGAATAGAAAAACTAGCTGATGTTCCAAACCATGTAGCGAACAATTATATATTATCATACTGTTATATCAACAACAAAAATACCCTAGAAAAAATACATCTGGGCACAAAACATCCTTTGGTAGGTTAGATATCAAAACTGCCACATTGCCTCTAGATGCATTGTATTGTATTGTGTAAGGAATAATTTGTGCAGAGCAAGGGCTTGCCTTTACCGCCAATTATAGTATATAGTGTAACTAAAGAATAGCAGGTGAAAAGAAGCCTTTACTAGGACTTTTCCATCCACCCTCCACCCACTTTGTATCTCAAAGTAAGACAGATTTGAGACCTGGCCTTCTATCCCTTAAGGCATGACCAGATAAGGACATTTAAGTACATTAGTGAGTAGATCATACAATGTGTAATACACATCTTAAATGTCACCTCCAATGTGTTTAGGTATTTGAGTCTTTTTTTTGCAAATGGTACCCTTAAAAAAAAAAAAACGATTCAAACCCTTCAAAAAAACAGCATAGCTACTGATCCTAATATAGAACGATATTTCCATGCTACACGCTATGACCACTTTGAAACCGAGGTCCTCGAGAGTAGGCAAGGTACTTGTAACTCACTCTCTCGTACCTTTGTTTCAAAGTAGAAAGTTCCCATGCTTCACGCGCTTTGAACACTTTGAAACTAAGGAACAAGAGTGGGCATAAGGTATGTATGGCTCTCACGTTATTACCAATATCCATCCACATTTACATTTCGTTGGGCAGCACTAACAACTGAGGCTGAGAAGTATTGAAGCATAAAATCCAAATGGGTATAGCTTAAAAAAATATATTATTGCTGCACAACTTCGTTAAAAAACAACAACCAGAGAGTGAATAGTTGCTATAGAAGCATAAGATTCAGAAATAGATAAGTGTGAACCATTAATATTACATGTCAAAGTTCTTCTAAAGAAATTCCATACTTGTAAAAAATGTCAATGCGTTACTACATTTTAAATATCACATCATTATTATCCAATCAACTGATTTGCGTTTGGTGGAGGGGAAAAAAATGCAGGAAGTAGACAGAACTTTGAAAGACGGTTTGTCGTGCTTCAAGTCGTCTCCTCGCTTCTGGGCCGCCCAGATTGGAGAATTAGCGGCTGGTGACCCATACGGCGCCGGAGGTGTGAAGATGTGCTCGTGTCACTCAGCGAAATGAGGAGCACATGCGTTCCCACAATTGTGTCGTAGCATGTCCACATGCTGCTCACTGCCTTCATTGCCTCCGCCCTTTCAAGAAGACGTATACCGTTCATGGTGGGGTTCCACATTCTTGGAATTACCATCCACAAAACACAATGAATGATATTCGTATGACTTTCATGCCAACTAGACCTCAGGGGAAGACAATCTATCTGGCTTGGCGTAGGTCAGGATCCACCCCAAAAGGGGCCAAGACACATTCTCACAAACAAACGTGACCCAGGTTGAGAATGAGCCCAGCGGATCAGTGAGAAGGATCACGCTTCCTGGGGAGAGGTGGCTGGAGCAGCCCAGCGTTCCACAACAGAATCTCCCTGTGCTTTGATCAGCGATGCGTCTCTAATTGGAGGGAGCTCTTGAGAGTCATTCGCAGCACCGTGCAGAGGTCATGTTTCTCCCATACTCGACAGCCATTCCGCTCCACTCCACTTGGAGTTGTTTACAATTGGAGTTTCCCTTTGCTTTCGTGTTGCCTTGCGCAAACTACCTACAATCCTTTGTTAAGCTACCGAGGCTATAGCTGGCAGTCAGACACACTCATCTGTGCTTTGGCTCAAAGAAAAAGTGAGGCCCTCTTTCCAGGGGTGTATTAAAGGAAATTGCACGACTCAAGTGAGAAAGCAAAAATGAAGGAATGAGGGGCAACAGGGAGATTATAGGGAAGTAAGTATGCATTTGTCTTTGGGGAATAATAGCCATTGCAAAGTCAAGAAAGAGAGATATGGAAATAAATAAGTAAATGAAGAACAAAGAAACCGTTGGTTTATGAACTTAAGAACATTTATATTGTATTGCAATGCAAGTATTAAAGTAATGGACAATAACTTTATTTCACAGGGCTCACACAAAAACTTAGATTTTAGGTTGTTTGGTTTTGTTGATTATCGTCATTGTAAAACACATCAGGAATGGCTATGTGTTCATCGTCATTAAAACAATGGCTTCATAATGTTCACTGCTCTGGGATCGTGGTACAGCTGCTCAGTTAGCTTTTTGCGCTAATTGATCGCCTCTGGGATTTTCAACAGGGGGCAATTTTCCCTTGAGATACAACACTTTATCCATGTATTTGTATGTAGGGTTAGGGTTGCCATGCATGCTGAAATTAATTTATGCAAGTTCTTGAAAGGGGCGCATTGTTGAGTGCTATGAAGATGGCAAGGTTCATGCGAAGGTTGAGTTGAATATAGCTTGGTCTTAATGAAAGCCCAGAGAAGGATTCATTCTCCGTCAAACAAAAGAGCAGGGATCCCATTCTTCGTCAGGAAATAATAATCCTGGGATGATTCGTGTGGAGGATAGCATTTGGACTAATACCCTTCCATGTCTGTCTTCCTTTTGTTTTTATTCTGCTTGATGAGGAGTGGAACACGGTCTACGTAAGCTAAGACAGATGCCCCGGTGTTGAAAACAAAACACAGATGGATGAAACCTCAAAAAGCCAGAGATGGTCGTTGGATCTCTCCTGTCTTTCCATGATATCTCCAACACACGGCGACAGACCTAAGGAAAGATCAAATGCGGCAGGAAGCAGAGATTTAGCCGTTCAGCTCTGCCCTCACAGGCAGCCAGGCCGACAAAAACGAATACGTGCAGCAGATATGGCCGATGCAATGAACACGGGGTTCTGGGAAGTACGGATCGGTGATAATCGCCACTCTCCCCCACGAGCTACGCCGCGGTATGGAAGCTCTGATCTTCCTCTGACCATCACTCCCCCGATCCCCTCGCAGCTGGACGGGACCAGGGGCTTCACCAACCCCTCCCTCCCCTCTATGGTGAAGGAAAAGTGAAGAAAGGAAAAAAAAAAAAAAGGGAAGGAAGAGAGAGGAGTGAAAAAAACAAAACACCTCACTTATCAGTTCCTCAACATCTGCCGGCACAGCAGGTCTTTGCACCCCCCCCCCCCCCCCCCCCCCCCCCCCCCCCCCCACGCTGGCCGGGGCAGCATGGCATCCGGCGAGGTGATTTAAACCAACAGCGTGATTGCTGCTGGCGCCAGACGGAGGCTGTGGACGTGCCCGCCGCTTCCATTGTCCATCATCGCGGCGGCCGCAATTACCGTCAAAGGACCACAAGGCAAGAGCCCGCTGCCCTAAAGCGGGGAGCCGTGCAGCGAAACAGCAATTTGGTCGAGAAGAAAGACGCCGCCCGTACGGCGGGAACGGCGAGCCCCTCCCAAACTACTGTTGGCATAGGGAGTGTTGTTCTTCGGTGTGTGTGATTGTGCATGGAAAAATGTGATGATGGCTCTCTCAGACCTGCTGTAGCTTGGCACACGGTGAGTGGCGGTGCACACACAGACATACGCAGGCTACACGGTACTCCTTGTGGGTGTGTGCAGCGCAGTGGTGCGTGGAGGTGGCCAGGACTGTGACTAATAGGTCAGATGTGTCCATTCCAGCTGCCCGGGGTACCCAGCCGTGCGCGGTGTGTGGCATCAGGCCGGTCATGCATATCCAGCCCTATCAAACCTCAAAAATCAAGACAGCCTGAAAAAAAAAAAAAAAAAAAGCTCTTTCATTTTTACAACAACCTCCGGGCTTGTGACTGTGGGTTCTGCGGCGGAAATGAAATGTTCCGGGCGTTCTAACTGGACTCCCGCCTCTGTGCTTATTCATCGCCTCAGTGAGAGCCTTTGAGGCGAGGCTGGGGGGGGGGGGGTGGGGGTGGAATATATATATATAGAGAGAGAGAGAGAGAGAGAGGGAGTGATACAGTGCAGGAGAGAGTGACACGGTTAGGGGATCAGAGCGAGAGAGCAGGCCAGTGTGTCAGTGTGTAGGTGAGAGAGGATTTGTGAGTGAGCAATCAAATAATAGGCAAGTCCCTTTGTACAACAATACCAATGTGTGTGTATATATATACACATATTTAATGTATGTATGATTATACAAAGGGACCTTCCTTAATTTCACTTACTTATTGTAAGTCGCTTTGGATAAAAGCATCTGCTAAATGCCCTAAATGTAACTGTGAAATAATTTATATACCATATCCCTTGAAAAGAGACACAGTCCATACAGTGTTAGAACGACTTTGAACTGAGGAAGGCTAAGAGAATCCTTTTCATTTATTGCCAACCAAGAGATGCATCGCTGTCTCATTTCATACCTTGGCATTACAAAATCCAGTCCTGGTCTGCACCTTAATCCCGGTCATTATTCAGGGTTTGGGGAGGACAAGGCGGTGTCTGACCATCATGTAAACAAGACGCTGCGTCGTCATCACTCAATGGCTAGCCCCCCGCCCCCTTTTAGCCCCCAGCCTTTAGGAGACAGATGAATGGGAGCTGGGTAGTAAGGCATGGAGGCGCATTTTACTGCTTCTTTCCTAGGACACAGCCTAGGCCCGGGCCTGCTGTGACGATGCCAGCGATAAAACAGATTCACGAAGCATGTCAGTGATATAATGTGCTACCCCTGGATTTCAAAAGCCATACATTTTTCCTGTATTTTTTTTTTTTTTTCTCACAAGGTCAGCACATCGATGCCAGGTGCCCCGCGCTTTTTGAGATTAAGCAGACGTACACAGACACACGCACACAAACACACACATGCCTATACGAATGCACTTGCATCATGAGTGGCGCAACCACGATCTTCTATCATGTTTGATAGCATTATTAAAAAAGGACATGATGCGAAATTAATGAATTTCAACCTCTATGCCATGCCATTTCAGGACTGATAAGTTGAGGCCACAAAGCCAACATAATTACATTATATAAATGAAATTGTTCAATGCCGCCGAGATAACTGTTATGTATTTTTCGCTGGGTGAGTGTTAATTAACATGGCGTTACTTTCCGTGGTACTTGTCATTTCTTTGTCGGACTGGAGTTTATTCAACTTTTATCACTTTGCGGTACAATAGGAAAATGATTGCCCATGGTCTTTTTTCTCCTTCTCTCCTCTTTATTCACCACCAAATATAATGGGAAAAACTTAACAGCATTCAAAATATGAATCTGGATAAATTGGCTGTGCATTTTAAATGTTAAACTTGTTTTTCTTTCGCTATAATTAATTTCAGGACCTGTGTGCACCTTTTCAAACAAAGCCAAAGCCTAGCAAATTAAAAGCCACCTGATGTGGGGTCAGGACTTGTTCTTGCTCTGGCTGTGGTCGTTTCTATGCAGACAGCTCTCCCTACCTCTCTTCATGTTGTCCTTCCTTTAAGGATCCCCTTCCCTACCTAGCTACGTGTCCCTTGGTCCATGGAGAGAGATGGTCGGCACGTGTCCGCGCGTGCGTGCAGGGCCTATTGTTTATAATGTGAATACGAGCTGCGGTTCTCATTGATTCTGTCAGGGAGATGAGTCCTCTGGGTGTTTCAGATGTTTATGCAGAAGTATGGTGATGCTTGCTAAGTGGAAAGGGACAACAAATCGATGAGGAGAGGGGAGGAGAAGGGAGTGAAAGCGATTCAGGCGAGTTCCAGTCTTGTTTTTCGAATGTGTTTTTCTGCTCTTCGGATAGGGACCAGGCGAGAGGCGCCAGCTAGCTTCCGCGGCGGGTTCTTCTGATGGCCATGAGTTGAAGCCGAGTGGCGGCTTCCTCTACAGGTGGCAACATTCTCGTACGGTGGCCCGGAGACAAACACTGCAGCTCCAAACTGCTCCCGACCGCTTGTGACAAAATGGTTATTTTCACTTGCATTGCACGAGTATACCCTACCCTAGGGTCCGACACTCCGTTGACGTAACATTGGCCCTTGAGGATATTTTGGAATTCTTATGAATATATTTCCCTACATTTTACAATGCAGTACTGTTGAATGAAAGTAAATAGCATTTGACTCGCATTCGATTCTTCATAAAGTCAAGTAAAAACTTCAAAAGTTGGATTAGGCATAGACTATCAATCACAGGACAAAACCTAGCTTCAACATATGATGTATGATGATGGGGGCTGATTGGGCAAACATAATGAGCACTTATTCGCTGCTACGTTGGTATATCAAGTCGTTCAATTAGTAGCGATGGAGGGAAAATGTATATATTGTGATTCTTTGCTCCCACAATACTCAAGTCAGATTGACCTGAAAATCTGCAAACATGAATTAGTCATTTTAGCAAATGAACTGTGCCTTCCTACAGAGGGCCCAATATTGTATTTGCAGATGGTTAATCGCTGCATTTTAATTCTGTTCTAGCCCAATTTACACGTTAGACAAAACAAAAGATAAATCACACCATAAACATTTTTCATATCGCCTAATTCACAGAATTGCTATAGGCTACATATTATATTGGCACTCAAAATGTTGTGTAATATTGTACTGTGAGTGCCCTGCGGATTTCAGTGTCTAAACTTATTGCTGAATGTTGCTATGGTTCATCCAGGATGGAAACTAGCGCATTAAAATGGTGCTAAAGAAACATAGTTAATGCTTGCCAGATCCATAACACAAGATGGGTAAATGAAAGCAAGCTTTGTGCTTTCGGCTTTTGAATATAATTGTAAGAGTGAAAGTTAAAGATAGTCGTATTGATCTGTGTGTGTCTGGCCAGCTCTTCCTTGTTATAGATGCCATATTTGATCCCAACACAAAATTGGCTTCCACATGCAACCAATGGAAATAAACATGGTCAGTGTTTTCCGAGACTATGATATAGAATTTCTATGCAGTGACTCACGAAAATTAATTATCACAAAAGGTTATTCAGCTTGTGTGCAATTAAATTTACTGTTTACTGCAATCAGCAATCATTCACCCTGTGCAGAAAACGACAAATTAATTGCTAGAAATAAGTGTAGCCAGTTTTTAGGTTGTTATTTTGTTTATGCTTCGCTGTAGTTGGAATCAAGTGTTTCTAATCATAATTGATGACAGTAAACAATCTACTAATCACGCGTTTCGGTCGAGTGCCCAGAAACCCTACAGTGGTTTGCAGAGGCTGTGGCTGCTGACTGCCAGATGTAATCATGTAGTGGATCAAGACAATGAGGGTTAAAACCATTTTTATATTTTTATATATGTACTGTGCTGTCTTTGTGGACCTTCCTGTGTCTTGGATAACGTTATAATATATGTATAAGGAAACGGCCGATGCAAAATTTCTTTTAAATTAGTAATAAATAAATTCATTTCAAATTCAGACATCTTAAGTCACGATTGTCTCTATTTCAGTGTGCAGTATCTTCTAACAGGACAGCAGAGACAATGTTGAGGTCATTATTTGAGAATGTAAAGAATGACGCCCAAAAATCTATGATTAAAATTGCTTCTGATTGGGTAGCAGCAGTCACAAATCGGAGAGCACAAAGGAGAACAGAGAGAGCGAGAGGGAACAGAGAGAAACGGAGAAAGATAATAATACAGTTAATAAGAGTGAGAGTAAGGGCAATGAGCAAGTGCCGTTGACTCCTCCGGTTGCCATGGTGAGGTAGCCACAGTATGAACAGTGTATGTGTTAAAAGGAGACAAAGCGGCCATTCACCATCGCCTTCCCCCTTTATAAACCCCACAAGACGCCTGGCTGTAGTGATTGACTCACGAGCCCAGTGGCCACGTTCCCTCCAGGACATACATCAACCTGGCCAGTCGGCATCCCTGGTCAGCTATTAGAGCGCTCTGTAGGTCATTTCAAATGGAGGAACCATGGCAAAATACTAAATGACATTCACACAGGAGCTGTCCACCGTACACACCACAATGAGCTGTGAGACACAGTCCCAGCCAAGGCGTCAACTGACGTGTGCGGCTGGAAATTATTCAGAGAAAAAATACCTCCAAGGTGGAAATAAGCCCCCTTTATTCGATATCGATTTACATTTTTTTTTATATAAAAAATTACTTACATTTAATACATTTCTTCAAAATACAAGCAGCCAAACGACATACAAATCAAATACAAAATTATAAAATTTCTTATATCTATGATCTTCCTTTTCTTCTGAATGTAACAGATGTGCGTTGTGTATATAGCTCTCTAAATAATTATTTTTGCCTGTAAATCCTCCTCTGTCAGAGTCCATAAGCCGTCCGTCGATACACAAGACATGAAAAATATGCTATGCAATATTGCCCCTTTTGTCCGTTTACAGTACACGATACAGGACTCTGTCTCTGAACATTCAAGGTGGGCCTCAACCTGTTTTTAAGACGTTGAAGTTGCAAAGTGGACATGGGGGGGGGGGGGGGGGGGGGGTACACAATGAAACACAAAAGGATTAAGCTGTTATGTCGAATGGTCCAAATTTTAATTGGAAATAGCAAGAGTGACCGCTTCATTACTACAGATATCAATTTTTATATCATTGCCACGGCTTGAATTTTGCAAATTTTTGGAAATACTTATATCTTCCAGGGTTCATTCTACATACCAACAAGTCAGTGGCTCTTCCAATTATAAAGAGTCTCTGTGAGGGGGATTCCAGGATGCATATATTCCAGTTATAAAAGACAACGGTTGTGACATCACTGCTGGCACTGATTGCAATTGGCTCATTTTAGTGGTGATCGTTTTTTCAAGTGATTTCTCACTAACATAACATCACATACAGAAAGACCCATATGAAACAGGTTTTTTAGACCCCTTTCCCTTTAAAATACTCTATAGTATATAAACTATCCATGGGACTACTCTTTACAAAAATGGTCATCCACCTTGGTTCATTACCCTCGGTCTGAATAGGCTCACTCCACGCCAACGAGAGACATACGGATATTGGTACAAATATAAGCACTGTTTCTTTAAGGTTTTCAACTGTGCGCACATGTGAGTTCTGGTGTTAATAAATGTTGAGCTAGTCAGCAGCGTTTTACGTCACCGCAATACTGTATAGTCGCGGTATGTGCGGTGACATATATTTCGACACACATTAAAAAGCAAATGAGAAAAATGAACCAAAAACCGAAAAAAAACCCTGAATCAAACAAAACTGAAGTTTGAAACCTTTTAGCCCACAAATAAGACTATGCTGGATGCTAAAAAATAAGAGCTGCTAAATGCTTAAAAGAAACAGAAAGAGCCCGATAGGAAATAGAAAATTCTTGTTTTGTTTCCTCTCTTCATTTTATACATTTTGTACACAGCGGTAAAAAAGGAGTAGAAAGATTAAAGTCAGGCTATGCGGCGGTTTCACGAATCGTCCCCTCTAGTTTCTTTGGGAGTAGCTCTCTCCTCTCGTCGATGTTGATAACTGGCTTCCTACAGTTCTGTCCGTCCAGGTATATCTTTGCATATACTGGGTTGGAGTAATTCATGGGCTGTAGAGACAGAAAGGGGAAGAGGTTATCTTAAGCATCTCTTAGGTCGCATAAAATGTCCTGCAATGAATCATTCATCATCATCGTCTACTTTGCCAAGTTGCCTTATAGTCGTGTAGTGGTGAAACTGGGAAACAAATAAATCAGAAAGAGTCAGAAAGGGCAATTGCAGCAGTGCAGAGGGAGCAAGACACATGCATATTAGTGGAAGTGAAAGCACTGTCCGCCGGTATCCCCTCCTTAGAAACCTGTCTGTACAATACAGTCCCTCCAGGATTTTAAGCCTTTTTCTTGTGAATGTTGCGGCCAATAATGCCGTGGTGAAATGGTGTATGTTTTGCAATAAAGTAGGTAATGAGGGAGAACATTAGAATATTGATGATTTCAAATATATATGATAAAAGCGATTTACCTGTTACTTGTTTTGTGTTTAGGTTAGTTTACCCTGAAAAGGTGATAGTCACATATAAAGTTCATAGAACCCAGATCTTTATTGCCAAACATGATGTCTACCTATGGACACCTCATGAACTGATGTAGAGCTATTCATGATTTACTTTGGCATGTCATTTAAGGCGAGGATTAGCTCAAAAAGGGCGTGGGGCTGAATAGGTTTAATGGGAGAAGTTTTGCAGACATGCCTGCTTGTTCATAACCGTAAAGACGTTTTGTTTATTGACGTGACGAATTGTAAGGGGAAGAGTGATGATTGGTCAATATCGGGGGAAAGTGTGACAATGGTCACTTTATGCAGACATGCGGTGTTTAAACAAATATGGAAACTCGTGCAATTTCTCAGGGCTAATTTGATTTGGCGTGATATGACGCGATCTGGAAATCCTGGAGGCTTGCATAGAACAAGCTCACTATTCCATATCGGTCTCACTAAGACATGACAACTAACCCCCCTCCTTCAATATTCAAACATGACTCCCTGTGGAAACACAAATGATGTCAATAGTAGTTAGCCATTCACCTGTCCAGGAATAACCTCCTTGGGCACAGTGTGGATGCCCAAGGCACGCGGATCACTGGATTTTACACACCAGCCCTGCAACAGAACCAGAGTAGCATCGCTGAGGACCAGGGCCCAGTACACTAACCTCAGGAGACAAACTTGGGATGGATGACTGAAAACTGGTGGGATTCTTCTTAACATGTACACAAATGTTATAAGTCAACCTACTCAAGGTTTTGTGACCAACATGCTCAAACCTAGTTAAGAAATATAATCGGTATAAAGACCAGAAAGAAACCATCCGTCTTTAAGAAGACAACATTTTTGGGGGACAAACAGGGGACTTGTTAGTATTCAAGTCAGCAGAACAGTAGTGGGAAAAAAAGATAGGGGAGAGATTGGAGCGACAATAGCACATGTCAAAGTTGGCCGGGCAAAAAGCAATAGTATTAGGGCTGGGGAACGCTAGGCGGCGAGATAACAACATCAGTGAAGGTGCTATGATTTGTTTGATATGCTGAGTGTTAGCGCACCCCTGAACCTCATGTACAGAATACATCAGCGGCCAGATAAAGGCTCCCTCGGCACAGAGTACCTGCATAGGAGTAATGCCTTTCACACAGAAACACACACACACACAGACACAGACACTAGACACACACACACAGTCTGGCCCGGTAGCTTATCATGGACCTAGACTATTACATTTGCGAGTGGTTCAGAGAGTACAATAATATAAACACACAAGAACTGTGAGAACTTGTAGTTCAAAAGATCTTGGTCGGTACATAGAATGCTCCTTTTTTTAACGGGTTTGAGATCTGCACCCGTGCCCAAAAAGGCCATGGATGTGCACAAAAGACACATTCTACAGCTGCTCAGCATCCAAAACGGTGAGCATATGGACGTTGTCTCCTGTGGCTTATTAAAGGTGACATATTATACCACCAGGTGTGAGTGTGATTAGCCGTTACAAGCCGTTTTGAAAATTGGCCTCTTCTGACATCACAAGTGGGCGTGTCCGCCTAGATGTGCGCTGGATAGATCAGTCCACCAGCCGACACAGTGGGCCGTGGAAAACGTTGCTCATCTATCCGTCATACATCTAGGGGGACACGCCCACGTTATGATGTTCAAAACGGCTTGTAACGGCCAATCCACAATCACACCTGGTGGTAAAACATGTCCCCTTTAAGGGGACGGTTCTACCTCCTAATGGGTTCTATCAGTCGACACCACTAAGGCGGTGGAGCAGGCGGACCTTGTGCGGGTCCAGTGTGAAGTTGGGTCTGAGCAGGCTGCCGGCGTCTGCGTGGTTGTCGTGGTCCACCTCGTACATGTTGTAGGAGGGGTTGCCGATCTCCACGTTGATGCCGCCGTTGGTCATGGGCTGCCGCTGCACACGCTTCCCCCTGCAGGGAGGAGGGGGGGGGGATCAAGTTAAGACCAGGCAGGACCCTCTTTGGTGAGAAACAGTGAGACTAGAGGGCCCTGGATCTCTGAGAAACATGCGGCGTGTTTGTATGTGTGTGTGTGTGTTTGTGCGCGCGCGTGCGTGCGTGCGTGCGTGTGAGTGAAGGAGAGGCCGTGTCGGTCGCTTCAGGTTACAGACTGACACCACGCAAATGAATTACACTTTCACACATTCTGTTTGTGTGGGCCTTTGGGTTCACAATGCCGTCGTCAGACTGGACTCTACAGCAGTGGGGTCAGGGAAAGAAAAGTGAATTCCACTGAACTTGATGTATAATGAGGCTTTTATTATAGTGCTGGATTACAGGAGGTTTAAAAAAATGTTCCACTCAGGATTTCAGGTTTAATACAAAACAACCAAGACATCCCTCGCAATACCTTGATCCGCCCTTTAAGCCTGCTGTACGCTGTCAGACTACAGTGTCAGTCAGCCCCAAGCCCCCATAGACCACCAGCCAAACTATAGCTATTGCTTCTGTTCTACCTGACAACTTCATCCTTCATTCAATACAGAGATACTTTACAAAGTAGCTGCTGTCTGTCTGCACAGACACCACTTGCTATTAGACAGCAGCAAATATATTATAGATGTGTGTTTGTGTGTGTTTTTTTTTTACCTCTGCCTGCGTTTGCAGATGAAAACTCCGGCCACCACTGTCACGATCAGGATGACCAGCAGCACCAGTGGTACAATGATGGCTATGCTCCCTGAGCGAGAGCGAGAGCGAGAGAGGGAGGTGGGGAGTGGAGAGATGGACGAGAGATGGGAGAGGATCAGAAAGAGGTCAGATGCTATTCTATGAAACACCACCTGTGTAATTCAGACCATCTTTTCTTATATTAAAATGATTTCACACAAGCCCGCAGGCATACACATGCATGCATACACAAACACAGCACACACACGCACACAGAACACTGTTATGTATTTTCACAAAGTCATTCTTGAACATCATAATTAACAGATGCAAAAATGCTGTAGGATTCTTTGTTTATGTATAAGGATTATAGAAAGCACCAGCGCACACACAGACACACACACACGCACGCACGCACGCACACACGCGCTCTGGATCTGCTGAAATCCATTATGGCTGGTCAATAATGTTCTCCGTCTGACACTCAGCAGTAGCAACAGCAGCATGAAGATCAATGTGTTGTTGAGAAACATCGCTGGCAGATCCACCACCTAATGATCGGACAAGGTGCTAATAGATAATAGGTACCGTATTTCCCGCACTATAACGCGCACCGGATTATAAGGCGCACCTTCAATGAATGACCTATTTTAGAACTTTTTTCATAAATAGGGCGCACTGGATTATAAGGCGCATAGCATAGAAGATACTGTGAGTGTGACACTGTGAGATACTGGGACTGTGAGTAAGCGCAGTAAAATGCTGTGTGCACTGACTACGATAGCCGTAATGCTGCAAGCGGCGTGCCTTTATCGTAGTCGTAGTGAAACATTTTATTATTATTATTAAATTGTTTTTATTGTTTTTTCATACTGAAACATTTTGACAGAGCGCCGTTTACAACCAGTATGGATCAACCAATTAACCAATTGATCCATATATAAGGCGCTCCGGATTATAAGGCGCACTGTCGTTTTTTGAGAAAATTACCGGCTTTTAAGTGCGCCTTATAGTGCGGAAAATACGGTAGATAATAGGCTGCACATGCGATGCTATTTCACTGGCCGCCGTGGGGGCAGGCTGTGGGCGCCGGGGGGTACCCACCTCCAGCGGTGTTGTCTGATCTGCTGCTCTTGGGGGCGGGCCGCTCGCACTGGGTTCCTGCCCAGTTGACCGAGCACCTGCGGGAGGGTTTGGAGAAGAAGGGGAAATAAAGGCTGGTTAGCTCGCCACACGCTGCCGGCCCCCCTCGCTTCAAACACAGAAAACCACTGCTGAGGAACCAGGCTAATTATTCTACTTAGTGAGCAGGCCTTGTGAGAAACACACACTAAATCTTGGTGGGGATAGGGGGTTTATCGTTATGCATTCTAACAAGCTACTGGATACAATGCAAACAAACTATACGTCGATGTGGCCTCTGAGATGCGGGAATTCAAACTCAAGGGTTTGAATATTGATCCGTGAAGAGAGACAAAAAGGACACAAGGAGGAAGAGGAAGATGGCGACGAGGGCAATATGCCGCCGCCGCCTCATTTACATCGTGGATGGGATCCGATAGGAGGAAATGCATGGCCGTCGTTAACGGGGAGGTGATATCCAATTTGGCATGATTGACGCAGATGGCCCCGCGAAGCATGAGTGATCCGACGCGACGCACGCTCGGCGATGATAGAATGAAATTACGCCAAATGACATGCACTGCGAGTGTCAGAACATCAAGTTATCATAAATAAGAAGGCGGCGCCCCCCCCCACACCCCCCCCGCACGTGCGTCAAATGAATCTCACCCTCGCAGGGCTGAAATGTCACAGTGATAGCCCGGCATGAATTTTGATGAGCAGTAGGGGGGGGCGTTGTAGAGGTGGGGAGGGGAGCAAAGCTAAACAGAAGAACACAGCGCACAGGAGGTAGGTGTTCAGTCCCCCCCCCCCCTATTGATTGAAGGAAAAGGGTTCTGTTGGCCTGCCGTGAGTGTGTCTCAGCGCCTGCGAGTCATGGTAGTTTCCACAAACACACACACACAAGCACGCACAGACACACCCTGTGGGACTGAATGGCCGTGGTGGGTGAGTGAGTGAGTGAGTGAGTGAGTGAGTGGGAGGAGCGGCCAGTGCGGATGTGCCACAGAAGGGACTGCACTTTACACTGGACTGGGTGGAGTGAGAGAAGTGGAGGGGGATGGCGAGAGAAGGCGGGAGGTGGGTTGGGTGGCGCGGCTCTGGAGGGATGCGGGCGGGCGCGGTGAGAGAGAGGGAGGACCTACTTGCAGCGTGGTTTGTTAGGGGCCGTTATTGTGCATATCCCCTCATTCTGACAGAAGTAATCGCACGGGTTGGCCAGCTCATCGCAACGCTGGTTCTTGAACCCTGATGTGCAGCTGCAGAAACACGGGCGTGTGGTGTGATCAGGAAGGCAGCAGGAATCGAAACACAAATGCAGAACACAGAATACGGTCACGCTGAAGGTTCTTCCCCACAGCAGGACCGGGTCGCTGATAATGGTGGCCAACGCACGGCGCACACAGCTTGAGGCGCAGCAATTAGGTTGCAACGCCCCAACACATGGATTTGTCTTTGCCTTATGAAAAATGCACGCCTACAAAAAAGCAACTGTTAGGAATACATAGCATCCCCAATCAATTCCCATCTGTCTTGTGGATCTGCAAAGCCCGAGATGGATCTGCTGGAGGAAAAACAGGGGGTTATTAGTCTTGGTTCAGGATTACCTTTAATAAATGGGGAGTTTAAATGAAGAACGTGATAATGATTGGAAAATAAGCAATGTTAATGTGTTTTTGTATTCGATTTACAAACTAAAGTACCCTGGAGTCGATTGTGCAGATGGAGAGAGGAAAAAGATTAAAAAGTATGGTTATATTTTATTTAAGCCCAGGCAGGAGTCAACTGCTGTGTTGGTTCTGAGGAAGTAAGCTGTGGCAAATGCTATGAAGACATGGAACACGCTGTTCTGCATCCTTTTGGAATAATGTCTGATAAGCCTTGTAGTCAGCTTATACAAGCTTAGTCTTAGGTAAGGCTCTGTACTGGTGCACACCGAGACGTTAAGATTGTTCCTTCCTTTGTTGAAGTCCAAGAAAGGAAGGCTAATGGCCAACGTCTTAAAATAGGCATATCAAAATGGGTTCAGATGTTTGAATCTGCTGAAATGAGGAATAAGTGATCATTCATATGTCACTATAGCTTGGCAATTTGAGCCAATCAGAAAGACAACATGCAAAAATATAAACATATAAAGGCTATATATATATTTACGTACAAAGAAAAATTGCATGTGTGCTGGATGGAAAAAAATGAAGAAATTTACTTCATGATGATAATCATGAGTTTTGAAAATATTTGACCTTTGATGCGTTTATCTGAGAAATTATCATTACAATTGGAATACCCCAATCCTGGGAGGATTCCTTTTTTTGCCTTGATGAAATACCCATTTACTCCCAGTATAAGGTCAAACATTTATGATTTCTTGACAGACATATCAATCATTTCACCTAATCTCGGGTCCTTGGAGTCAATGAATAAACCACATTACGGAGGTCCGTTAAGCTCATGAAAAAGGAGATGGGGAACATTTGCATAGAAATTGATTCCATTCTTTATACTGTTGAATGATGACCACACATCCCGCCTTAACCATATTGGATGACGGGTCGTTATAAAAAAACAACAGGGCTGCCTTTCTGAAATTGAGTTTTCATTCTTATTAAAATGTTTGTCAGTAGGGGGGCTCGCTAACAGCCTTCACGTCTCTCGATTATCGTTGAAATATTGTCAATCCGCGTCCGACCGACCAACGTCGCACATTAACCTTCGGTATCTGCCAGTCAAGCCTTTTGTCCTCGCCCAGTTAGCTGCCAGCGGCCTTGACGCCACCGACAGGCCGCCGGCGCGATGCCCTCCGCTCTCTTCGAACACTTCTAAGACCCGTCGCCGCCTAAAGCCTGCGCGTCCGCCTGACATTAGCGCCGAGCGGTTCGTGACGGCGACATTGTTACAGTTTCCCAGTACGATAAGCTTTGAAGGGATTCAAATCCAGTTTGTGAGCTCTGAGGGTACGCGCTAATAGCCTGCACCATGCGGTGAAGGGTTGTGTGCGTTTCTTTTCCTCACAATGTGGCAGAGAAGAACCAGAGAAGAGGCCCTCTCCGGTGCGAAGGTGTACCGTTAAACATGGGAACTTTGTGGCATGTTTCTTAACATCAAGGTGCCTTAAACCCCGGCAGCACTAGATGAAACGCTGAGTGTCACCGGCGCCGTAGCTGTGTGAGCTCGTACTTAGCCCCCCGCTGTGGCTCGTGACCGCTGGTGTCAAACGTTCCTCCGACTTAGGGATCCTTCCCGAGAGGACGACATCTCAAAGCCCTGTGCCTCTCCTCTCAGTGGGGGGTCCGGGTTGGCACCATGAAGACATCCAAGGCCCCGCTCCCTGGCGGCTCTGTCTGCCAGGGTGCTGTCGAGCCCGGCGTCTGAACCGGTACGACGGTAAAGGACGGGACTCTATGTCCCCCCCCCCCCCCCCCCCCCTATTAAGCGGTGACTTACTGGCAGAAGGGTAGGTTGGTGTCGGGGTCCAGGTGACAGGTGCCACCGTTGTAGCAGTAGCCGTCACACAGCTGACAGCTCGCTGCTATCCTGCCGTTGGTGCAACTGCGAGGAACACGGAAATAGCGGACGCTAGTGACACCACACAGCGTAATTGTACTCATGCGCACCAACTCAACAAGTATTTTTTGAGGTCAACATCGGTAGAACGTGTATGTTTAATGCCCTAATTAGTTGATTTTCGAAAAGCAATTTTTGGATATTTTGAGAAGCACTTTAAGTGTGCGTCAAAAGACCATACTAAAATAATTGCTTGAGATTATGTAGCCTGTTGGTTCCTAATGCGCTTGGAGGGAACTGTGTGGCAGTTATTTGCAATTAAGAGAAAAGAAGCTGGCCTCATTATTGTGTGTTAATGTTTGAATCAGCGGATCTTTCAGGGAAAAAGCAAGAAAACAAACAACCCAATGGTTGTCATTTTTATGCCAAGGATTGTAAAAGTACAAGTTTCTCGTTAATTAACATTACATGTACCGAACATTATAAAGTAATCAAGCTCACATTCTTACATCTTCGTCATTAAAGTAAGTACTAATCTACAGCAAAACCCACCCTGTTTGGGTTTATTTCGGGGTAATGGTCAGCTCGCTATACATTATCCTGCGAATTGCACAGCTGCTCACAAGATAAATATATAGCAACAAAAAATGGTTGCATCGATTAAAAAATAATTTGATGGCATCCGCAAATAAAAACAATCAAATTAGATTCCTGAAAATCAACTGTTGGAACTAGCATCCAAGGCAACAGTCTGTTGTTCTTAACAGCGATCTGCTATTCCGAAATAACAGACGAACGCCGTGATTGAAGCCGCGTAATAAAAATGTGCATTGTGTGCGTCACAACTTCACCAATCCTGTGCCCGCGGTGTGAACGGTGTTGTGTAGCGATGGCAAAGCAACAGGCGAACTTACTTGCACACCACGTCCCCCGTGTCTTCGGTGATGAGACACGGCGCCCCGTGGCATCGCAGACACTTGTCCACCTCACACTTGTTGCCCTCGAACCTGGCCGGACAGACGCACTCCACGTAGCCACTGCTGGACAGCGTGCACGCCTTGGAGTTCACGCAGTAGTGGTGGCAGATGTCTGTTGAGAGAGTGCACGCAAACACACACACACACACACACATGCACAGATATATAAATACACGCACAAGCCCGCACCGAACGGGGGGTAGATGCAACAGACTGCTCTGTATAATGAGGCACTGGGAGCGGAGTTGGGGCTGTGTTGTGATAGGAATTTTACAGGGCTTTAATGGGACTTAATTATCCGAATCAAATGACATCTCGGCCACAGATGAAAACATATCTCCCCTTGGGCCCGCGGTGGCGGAGCACTACCAACGTCATCCCGAGTGATGAATTGGTTCTCCCATAGCCTGGCATGGGAAAACACATTTGAACAAAAAAAAGGGAAAATATTCCATCCATCCGTCACAGAAACCAACATGGTCCTTGACCGACGAATGGTTCGCTTTCTTTGATCTAAAATTAGAGGCAAGTACAGTGTTTGTGGAAAGAAATTGGATTGGATTTCCTCTTTCCACCTCTTAGCTTTTTAAACAAGTAGCAGGACCAAAACCAACTACAGAATTCTTCTTCGCAGCCATTCATTTTCGTATTAAACGCAGCGAAGAGGTATCCGTCTTGGTAGAAGTAATGGCATCTGGTCACTCACGGTAAAGACATCTGTCTCCGGTGTATTCCGCCATGCACCGGCACACTGGCTGGTTACCCTGGCTCACGTCGCAGGTGCCCCCATTCAAACAGTAATTGTCGCACACCTTCCTCTCGCAGAATGGCCCAGAGAAACCGGTGGGGCAGCGACAGGTCGGCTTGCCTGGAGAGAGAACAGGGAGAGAACAGAGAGAGAAGGGCACTTAGTTGGTCAATTCATAAGGTCATGGACCCTATACTCCCAGCAGCCATATTGTTTACTTGGGGGGGGGTGAACCTTCCTGCTTCTTTGGAGGAAACCATGGAAACGTCTCGGTTATGAACATCACCATGGTTCCCTGAGAAGGGATCACTTTGGGTGATCTGCCGAACATGTCCCCAAACCCAGACATTTCGACCAAGTAGTTTTTTTGGTCAAACCAGTGTTATGTTCATCAAAAGTTGATGATATATTCGGTGATGGGGTAGCACAGAGGTTGATGGTTAATCATCTGTTAATGTGTTTGCTTAGGTTTGCATTGAATTACCACGAGGATGTTTTAAGAAGCTATATGTTAACACGCCAAGTACTATAAAAGTACTTGGCGTGTTAACATTATTAATGCTAAGAGCCCTGGGAAAAGGAACAGAACAAAATCTAACGCGTTTCAGATGAAAGGATGGTTCATACGGACACATCTCTTACCCTTAGGACACAACACTCAGGAAGGATCTGTGTGAACTGGAACAGTGGGAACAGAACGGGACCTTTTAGCTCCTGGACGAGTAAATCCTTGTGCCTTAAAAGCACTCCAGAGGATTGCTGAGAGCCAGATAAGCAGCAAACAGTGGACCACTGGAAACCCTGATCTAAAGCAGGTCCTGCTTTCTGAACAGGGCTTTAACCTTGAGTTACAAGCGCGATTAAACAAGCCCCCTGTGGCCCCTCGGGGTCCCTCGAGCGATCATAGGAAAGGTTGATGATGCCTTTTAAATGAGACACACAAACAAAGCAAGCATTTGTTTCTCTTTTTGCCATTCGAATAGTCCCCTCAAGGTTTGTGTTAAAATTTCAGATTTTTTTTGTTGGTAGGCCACAGCGGGAACAATTGCCAGAGTGCTTCCATGGTTCATAAAAACGTGTTAGGTCAGAACTCAGTGAGACAGGGTTACTGACATGGACAAGGTTTTCATTTGTAATACTTACCGTGGTAATGGAAGTTTTAATAAAGCGGTTAAAAAAACTTTTTTCTTAGATTGTCAATCAAATGTGTGTGTATCTCGATTGCCAACATCATTGTGCCACCACTCAAAAGTCTCGAAAACAAAACGCTTCAAGAATCCCTTTGAAGTACAGGTAAAATGAACAAATTTCCAGCAAGTACTTGACTGCGAGGTGCTGCCCGTTTGTTCAGATACCAAAGCCATTCCCTTGGCTGGAGCTTGTGGTCAGCCCACATCCTCCTCTGCTGGTTATTTACACCAATATGCAGGTGCCCAGGAGACCTGTGCTCAATACAGCGAAGCCTCTCCCTTTATGAAAAACCAGTCAATCGCAGAGCATGAATGAACTGTTCCGGAGCCCAGCAGCACAAAACAAATATTCCCTGATCTTGCCCGGTTATGCTGCACACATAAATAGACACACACACTTCATCCCGTAATGGTGGGCGACATTTGGCAATAATACTCCTCAATATCAATGTATGAATTCTAATTTATTTTTATCTACAGGGTACATGTGATGCCACGGTCACAGAGTAAGCCAGCGACGAGGCTAACAGTGTTTTGTTGTCCAAGACTGATATCCTGATAACTATATGAAGAGCCTTATTGTGTTATAAGATGACTGTGTTATATTGTGCTAAAATAGCATTCGGTAAGGTTTTGGTCCGACATAGATCCTGGTAGGAATGTGAGGAGAGATATTTGTTTTTGCTGTGCGAAAAAGAAAAAAAGAAATCAAATGTAGGACACTCTGTGTGAGTGGAGACTACTTTTCAAGAGATAAACATTTAATCTACACTTTCCAAATTACATTTCAAAGTCAATGCGAGTTTCCCTTCCTCGCCCAACAAAAACAAAAAAATACTCACAGCCAGTTTTCATTGGCTTGGTTCAACCCAAACACTGAGAAAGTATAAAAATCTATGTGGACACCTCAGGATTTCAATTAGTGTTCAAAAAGCTACAGCAGTCCAAATATTTGTCCTAGGATAATTGCATAGGTGAAGCCACACAGTTTATCATTGTAAACTAACTCAGAGATGTTTTGGATAATTACTATCTTAACCACTGAGTTGGCAGAAAATACAATACCCCAGTAGAACGTAATTCAGAACCCAATGTAGATATCGAGTGACATATTTGCAACGTTACACTTAAGGGCCATTTTATATCCCGTTCTCTTTTTTGTTTCTGTTTTGAAGAGCATTGGTGTCAAACCATAACTTTTACAGAGTAAAATAACCAAAGACCATTTGCGTAAGAAAGATGGACAGTGGATTTCGACATTGTGTTGCAACGTGTCATTTTATTCGTAATTCTTTTTCAAATTGCAGGAATTTGCTGACAGCAGTTTCTTTTTTGGTTCCAATGCCGAAGCAGCTGTAATCTGCTGTTGCCTTAGGCTGCTCAGATCACAAAGTAGAAGATCATTAGCCTCGTCCCACAATACTGCCGCACACTAACACGACACCGCTCAGTGCTATCCAAAGTACGAATTAAACGCCAACCAAATCCCCCATAAACTCAACGTTTTGGATCATAAAGCCCCTTCACTTACGGCTTGCCCCCATCCCTGTTCCAAACGACCAGAGTTAAATCTTCTAGTAGCATTGGGAGAGACAACCTCAAACATCCTCTGTGTGTGTTTGCCTACTCTCCCTCCCCGCACACCACTTAGCATGACATTAGTGCGGTCGCCTCACCCAGTGGGGAGCCCATGCAGGTGCCTCCGTTTAGGCAGTAGTCTGTGCAATGGTTAACCTCGCAGCGTTCCCCTGAGAACTCAGGCCAGCAGTAGCACCTCCAGTCTCCCTTCTCATTGGCCAGGCAACGTCCTCCGTTCTCGCAAGGAGGCCGGCACAGCTCCCCTACAACAAACAAACAAAAGGGCCAACATCATGATATGACAATTGCTATATGATATTATAGCAATTGCTGTTGTAACCAGCAATTGTTATAATATCAGAGTTTTTAAATCGCAAATTCGTCATTGCATTTCCCTATTGTTTTACAGTACAGCCTTCTCCGTTAGTACAATACCGTAGAAGATAAACACAGAACAGTAAAATCTAAACCATTCATCATTAAACACGTTTCATTTTCTGTCTGAAGAAAAATATCATCCATACAATTGGAAAAAATCCATTAGCAATATTAAACGACACATGGAATGCTTGAGATCAAAAGATTTCCAGAAACGTGTCACGTATGTAGATTATATTTGTATTATATTCCCAGTATTGATATATATATTTCTTATACAGCTTTTTTCCACATGGGTCAAAAAGCCACAACGATAACACGCACGCACACGACAACATCATGATTGTGTGTGTGCCGCCACCCACTCTGCATTGCATCAGGACAGGAGCAGGCCTACCTGACATGTTGACATCACTACAGGTGCCATTAACCAGCACTTTCCCCTCTGGGCAGGTACACTTGGCTCCCGCCGGGTTCAGCAGACACATGAAATCACAACTCATTCGCAGACATGGATTGGTCGCTGTAAAGAAGGAGAAAGAATACAAAAGCGTACGTAAAAAAAACACACGCAACTCAAAAGTACAGATGAATGAAACCTCTATGTTGCCGAGCAAACTCCAATAAAAGCATTCAAACAGAGATAATGTTGTCTTTTTGGGGCAAGATGTTTTCTTTTGGTGCCAATAATCTGTGTGAACATTTCAGATGGTTCTTGCCAAAGAGGATTATTTTTGGAAGCATTTCCAAGGCTAAGGTATGGCATGATTAAGTCTGCACGTTCCAGGCAGACTCATTAAACATGCTTGGCATAAACGACCCATACATCCCATATGCTCCGCTTCATTTCACACATCACAAATCAAAATGCTTTAAAAAAAAAAAATCGACGGAAACAGTTGTTAGGGAGCATTTCTGAACACATCAAAATCCCTCTCAATCTCCCTTGCACAACTTGTGTCCACAGCCTGCAAATTGCACGCCTCGCGTAATGAGTCACTGGAGAATGGCCCAGCTGCCCTTTAGATAAGAAGAAAAAAGAAAATCCAACAGTGATCTTTTCTTATCCTCTGGCACCATTAAGACCCCTGGTGTAACAAATAACCGGGACAGATGTACAGCATTTGAAAGCGGTGGACGGGAAGGGCGGATCGATCCCCCCCCCCATCTCAGGGTTGGGCGGTTGGGAGGGGGGCTCCCGATGATGACTTTATGCAGCGCACGTGAAGAGCAGATAAGAGATTGTCCTGCTGCCCAGAGGATTTCATTTTCACCTTGAATTGGATTAACCCGGTGCCATTTCTCTATTGACAGTATGCACAATGCTCGCTAGGGGGGTGGGCAGCAGCTGAATACATCTTGTGGCCGTTCCTTAATGCCTGCTGCGTTTTAGCGCTGGAGGAGGGACCGGCGGCGTACCGTCTTGCTGCTTGTAGCGGTGGGAGACCAACACGTTGGTGGGCTTCTCCAGGCCCAGGTGGAGGAGTTCCACTGGCAGGTGGCCGAACTTGTGGATCCTGAAGGTGTCGTGTTTCAGCCCTGTGCCGTAGATGTAGTCCTCAAATATATTGATCCGGTAGGGCTGGGAGACGCCTGTCGAGTCAAGCAGACAAACGGCGAGTAGCAGAACGTGAACGAAGAAGCACACACATTAATGGCACACATCAATAGGAGAGTGCTTAGAGTGAGATCGTGAGAGAGAGAGAGGGTGTGCGACATAAAGAGAGCGAGAGAGAGAGAAATAATGAGCTAGAGAGAGCGAGAGAAAGAGATCGAGAGAGAGAGAGAGAGAGACATAAGTACAGACATAGGGAGAGTAGAGATGGATAGGAGAGGGAATGTGAGAGAGTGAGACAGACCGAAGGACATACATAAGGAGAGGAGAGATGGAGGGGGAGATGGATAGGAGAGGGAATGTGAGAGAGAAAGAGAGAGAGCGGGCAAGAGAGACATAAGGACAGACATAGGGAGAGGAGAGATTGAGGGATAGATTAATAGGAGTGGGAATGTGAGAGAGAAAGAGAGTGAGAGAGGGACAGACATATGGACAGACAAGGGGAGAGGAGAGAGAGAGAGAGAGAGAGAGAGAGAGAGAGAGAGAGAGAGAGAGAGAGAGAGACATAGGCAGAGGAGAGATGAAGAGAGAGATGGATAGCAGAGGGAATGCGAGAGAGAAAGAGATGCATGGCTCTTTTTCTTTTGCGGCTGCGACATTACCGTGTCTCTCGCTGATTGTCACCAGAGGGTCAGAGCCATCCAATCTAATACTGCCGATCTGCGAGAGCTCGGGGTCGGCCCAATACAAACGCTGATTGAAATAATCAATAGCCAGTCCTGAAGAAAGGAAGACATTTATTTGACTTATGATCGGTGTAAGGGCAATCAATAGGAATTTCTTCATTCCGGTTGGACCCGCCCCTCCCGGATTTTAATGGCTTTTCCTGAAATACTTAAACACAATTTCAAAGCTGATGTGTCGGGGGGGTTCATTGACTGTTTGCACTCCGTCGCATGCGTGACACGATTAATATATCATGTGTGTGTGTGTGTGTGTGTGAAAAATAACATTGTTCCACAAGGTGGATGGGGTTTTTACAGATCTGACGACAATTTAGCCTTCAGTGCTGTGCCCTGCATCATCATTTAACAAAAGACCCAAACCTTCTGGGGTCTGGGGCTGTGTTTTTCCCATCGGAGTGCACACTGACCGGGTAAATATGAACACCTGGCTTCGGCGACTAAATGGGTTTGTGTTTTTCTTGCGGGTGATTAATTCAGCCTACTGTAGCCAGAGACAAAGCATGGGTCCCTCTGAATTAAAAGCAGGCCAAAGGAGCTCTTCAGACCCAGATCAACACTAAGCTTCTCCCTCAAGACGGCCCCCAAAGGGCCCTACAGAGTCTTAGAGATGATCTCCTCTTTTCCCCTCCGTAGTACCGTCTCGTATCGCATGATAAGGCTATCCTCCTGAGCCCCGTGAGGCAGAATGTTTGTCCAGGTAACCGTATGTTCCCTGTCAGGAACTTATGCGTGCGAATGTAAAGTATATTTAGTGACTGGAGATATTGTAATTGCCTCGTGCTATGCATTCCGTGCATTTTCTTCGCTCATATATGGCTCTAGTATCTCATCAGAAGAGAACCGTTATTGCATTATGTGTATTATACCAGGCTATTTTCAAAAATAGATGAATAAAGCCTCATAAGTGTTCCGTGAAGAAATCTGCCTTCTGCAAATAAATTGTGGAAAGGGTGGACCATTAAGATCATTGGTCCGGGAATTGCGCCCTTCGTTGTTACGACTGTAAAAATGGGATCAATGCTCACACTTTTGTCTGTGTATGAAGCAGTACCCTCTCATATTAGAGAAAAGTAGAGGGATCCCCTTGAAGGAGATCTACACAATTCCTCCGATGGTTAGTTGAAACATTTCAAATGCAATCATGGAGTTTAACCTCATCATTGGTCTTAAGATGAAATAGACAAGAGGTTACCGGTCGGCCTCCTCAGGTTCTTCTCCAGCAGTATCCGGCGTAGAGAGCCGTCCATGGCGGACTCTTCTATATGGGAGTGGTCTCCTATCACGCTCCAGTACATCATCCTGCAAAGTGGCTGGTTGTCAACGCCGTAGAAAGGAGACATACGACACGCACAGCCAACTGTTTTGCAGGTGCCGAACCACTGGGGGTAACAATACGTTTGAAATAGGAGAGTCTGAACACTGAGTGTATGGCCCCTGAGGTGCAACAAAATACACTGTCAACATTTTGAACACATTCAAACCAAGATCCGGATTTGACCCGAAACATGGTTGTTAACATCGTCCTCTACAGCGTCCTGATGATAGCAAGTAGCTTCTGCTGGAAGTTACACGCCTCATTAAGTACCACGCATCATCAGATTCAAATCCATCCCATTAAGAGACACTGCATATTCAAGTATGTATTGCACACTGGGAATATCGCTAAAGATATTGAATGCAGACTTAAAGAGACTGCGTATTTGGATCTCAACTTCAGGCCTTTTACAATTATACATCGATAGAAAGTCACACTATTTAATTTCTCGTGTTATAATCTCCCTTGATCTTCCCATCTTCCAATAAAACGATGGCCTGCTTCCTGAAATGTCTGTGCACGCGAGTGAGTGCGTGAGTGGGGTTGGGGTAGGAGGGAAGTGACGGGACGTTGGGAGTCCTCTCCCATTCCTACCCTGTGTGCACCCTACTAGCACCAGCAGTCGGCCGAGATTAGCCTCCCGGAGGAGCACGTCTTACCCTCGGGCCGGGTTGACCGCGATGGCATAGGGCTCTCCAGCGATGTCGGTCACCAGCCGGG
Organism: Pollachius pollachius; assembly: GCF_949987615.1. Lineage (NCBI taxonomy): Eukaryota > Metazoa > Chordata > Actinopteri > Gadiformes > Gadidae > Pollachius > Pollachius pollachius. The sequence continues at coordinate 43,438,145 of NC_136936.1, forward strand.
TGCAATTTGGTCCCTTGAGCTGCCCCACGTTTATGGAGTAGCGCAGCTTGGTCCAGTGGGCCGTGTAATAGCTGAACCAGTGCATTCGCGAGTGATCCGTCCAATAGATATTGCCCGTGATCCAGTCGGCGGACACATCCCTGGGCCGGCGAAAGTCTGAGCACTGGTGGAATCAATGGGTGGCAAAACATTAGGCACTGCGTAAGAGGCTCTGCGCACTGATTCAATGCGCTAAGTTGTATTCAATTGAGCTCAACGAAAGACAGGAAGATTTAGAACGGGTTAGTTTACCTTTGGTGAGATGGAACAAAGCTATCAAATTGATACCATAGTTCCAGCACTGACTATAAAGTAATATACCAACGAGTTATGTTGTAACGGTTAATCTAAGTATTATGAATTGCCGTTTGAATGCAATATGGCGCTAAATAAATTAGTTTGCTTGAGCCAATCTGTAAGAATATATTACCCTGAAGGTTTGGCTCATTAAAACCAATAAGGGATTGAATAATTCAACCATTACTTAACAAAACAAAAATAATCATCATCATTTATTCAACAAGCAATATATTAAATTAAATCATAACTACTTAATGTAACTACATTGGGCTCGTTCCAAGTCAATCAAGGCACCAAAAACAGATTCAGGGCAGTCTAGGCCTACACAATGACTAAAAATTTAAAGTGCTTGCTTAGAAAAAAAAAAGTCATTCATCAACACCTTTGGATATACTTACAATGTTTTTGACATTAGATTTAGTTTGACTTCTGTCTAGGGTTTCTTTGTAAAAAAGTCCACCAGGGTTAAACTGTGTAGCCCAGATAAACTTTTGGTGGTGAACCAGTGCATCCATTCCAATAATGCGTGCATTGTCCTCGATGCGAGTGAGTACTTTGTGTCCATGGCTCTGGTTAAATGGATACACAAAACTTCGGATTTCAGTGTCATTAGCAATGTAGAGCACTCGATCCTCTGGTCCTGCCGATGGTTTATTTATATGCAAAGAAAATGAAGAGTGGCTCAATTCCATTGAGGGTATTGAACAGTTTGAACATAGCACACAAACATACAATCAACTTTGACTATGCCTCATGATTAACAATATTACAATTCAATTATGAGAACAATATTTTTGAATATCAATGTTGATTATCTTAGCTTAATTGAACACAATTAATGAATTGATGTTTGAAAAATGCAAAGTTTGGGTTCTTACCTTTTGCTATACAATTGCCATTGAACTCTTTATAGTTCCGATCGCATGTGCATTTAAAAGATCCTTTAGTATTAGTGCAATAGTGTGCACATGCATCAAACTTGAGACACTCATTGATTTCTGGAAAGAAAGGAAAAGAAAGCAAAGATGAAGACAGAACTTTGGCAGTTTTTCTCAGACACACGGCCTAATAACTCCTGCCTCCTACAAAGTTGAGCTCTCAGTGCAGCTTTAATCATTCTTCAATCATCTTTCATTTCCGAACCTTATAAATGGTGGCCTTGACCTGTTACGAAAGAGAAAAAGACATCGGTGCACTGTAAAAGGAATTTTCCCGTTTCCTCGCACAAACCCATTAAGTGTGAATCGGACACCTGGGTCTGGATTGCTTGATTGAATAATTGGCGCTATCATCACTTAAAATGAAAGTGTAAAAGTGGTATCATAGTTTGAAGTAACTTCCGTTACTAGTGGTTAGTGGAAGAATCAACCCCCCTTTGTCCTATTCTCTGTGAGGCACTATATAAGTGGTTGAAAATTCTGAAAAACACAACGCCAGATGCCGAAATTGGTTATGGTACAATTAAATGTGAGCAAATTACATCCTGGGTTTTTCTGGGTTGGGAAAATTCGCAAATACACCAAAAACAGGTAAGTAATTTGCCCTTTAAAAAAAATTACTTTCCGGCTACCGCTGAACAACACGGTAGCCTGCATTAGGCTACCCTTGGCGCAGCCTAATGCAGTTCTGTGTATCATTGCTCACAACCCTGTTTGGGTTTAACCTATTTGCATGGCGGAACAAGGCAGACACCGATGTGAGCATACAATACCTTGGCACTGGCTGGTTGTTTGGTCCCTCTTGAAGCCCACTTTACAATGGCAAACGCCATTAGCATTTGTTTGATTACAGATTGCATCCTCCCCGCATGGGTTTGTTTTCTTCCCACATACGTCCCCGTTGGAAACTAGGTGTTAAAAGAACAGGAATTTGATTAGACTCCATCACTTCTGGCGGCATGCTAGATACCTGCTGTGCACTCATGTTTGATGTGCTACGAAGCCAAGAGGGCCACATCTTTGCCGTAGCCCCTTTCATATAGCGCAGAACACACCTCAAGTCGTGGGGCGATACATAAATTACCATAAATAACCAAACAACAGATCAAACTAAAAAAAGTGCCAATTTCACTCAGGGTCCAGCGTCCCTTTTCATCTCGCCCCCCTGCGCCTGCGATTTCCTTGAAGTCCGCGGCCATGACAGCAGGGGGTGGGGTGGGATGGGGATGGGTGGAGTGCGGTACGTACGGCCTTTGCATTCCTGCTCATCCAAGCTCTTTTCTCCTCCGCAATCGTTGAAGAGGTCGCACTGCAGCTGGGCGGGGATGCAGCGCTGGTTGCCGCAGGTGAACTCCGTCTTGCCGCACGGTCGCGGCCTGCCGGCCACCGCCTCTGCTGCGGAACACAGAGCGTTCGGTTTCACGCCACCGTCCGCCACGCAGGTGAACTCCCCTATAGCACTGTTTAACACCTCTTTGACAACCACCTCCCCCCAAGAAAAGCTATCGCCACTTTCACTTTAGAACCTTCACAGGTGTAGAATAACAAATAAATGCTAGAATATCAAAGCGGTCGCGTTTCTCTAGTATCTCTGTGTCCTGATGGCGAACCATGAACATGCTGCTCACCACACTCCTCCTCGTCCGAGTTGTCTCCGCAGTCGTCCACCTTGTTGCACACCTGGTCCGTGCGCAGGCACACGCGGTCGTTGCGGCAACGGAACGCCCTGGTGGGAGGGCACGCGTGTTTGGCTGGGGAGAGAAAGCCATGCCTTGATTTCATCCACCGTCTTTCCCCCCCAAAGTGAATCCATTACGGAGGGACCCACTAGCGCCTCTGAGGACGCTGCACACCATGACAGTTCATTATGTTCTTTATGATGAAGAAAAACAATAGTATACAAAGTGTCTGAGCGGAAGCCTTTGAGGGCGGACCCACCACACATGTCTTGGTCCTCATCCGAGTTGTCTCCACAGTCGTCCTTGCCGTCGCACACCCAGGCGTGCAGTTTGCATAAGGTGTTGTTGCAGACAAATTCATCAGTGCGGCAGAAGAAGGAACCTGGTAATAACAGAGACGGCTGGTGTTGGTTCATCTAAAACCGGGAGGTTATTAACCTATGGGGACTCTGGGAATAATGCTTTCCGTGGACAGGTGTTATTGCCTGGCCAAGACCACACACACTCCCCCAACCCACACAAAGCAAAAGTCTACTTCCGACGTTACGAAAACCCTTTTAAAGGACTTCTACACAATTGTGAACCCCACTATTTCTAACCGCTTTACTGCCACTGCCTCGTCTCCATAGCTACGCGTTTCTATGTGACTAATAGCGCTTCCAGCGCTAGACAGACTTGCGCGTAGGATGCAGGAGTGTGCAGAGAGAAAGAGTACAAACGGCGTAAGGTTTTCACCCGTGAACCGATGTGTCATGCCATACTTCAGACGTCCCAGCATGCAGCGGGCCCACGCGTTGCGCACCGTGACGCCCACACGCCCTGCCCTGACTGCAGTTCTCCTCGTCGCTGTGGTCACCATGACGACGGCCACACGCCCTGCCCTGACTGCAGTTCTCTCGTCACTGTGGTCACCATGATGCCCTACCCTGACCGCAGCCCTCCTCGTCGCTGTGGTCACCATGATGCCCTACCCTGACGGCAGCCCTCCTCGTCGCTGTGGTCACCATGATGCCCTACCCTGACGGCAGCCCTCCTCGTCGCTGTGGTCACCATGATGCCCTACCCTGACGGCAGCCCTCCTCGTCGCTGTGGTCACCATGATGCCCTACCCTGACGGCAGCCCTCCTCGTCGCTGTGGTCACCATGATGCCCTACCCTGACGGCAGCCCTCCTCGTCGCTGTGGTCACCATGATGCCCTACCCTGACGGCAGCCCTCCTCGTCGCTGTGGTCACCATGATGCCCTACCCTGACGGCAGCCCTCCTCGTCGCTGTGGTCACCATGATGCCCTACCCTGACGGCAGCCCTCCTCGTCGCTGTGGTCACCATGATGCCCTACCCTGACGGCAGCCCTCCTCGTCGCTGTGGTCACCATGATGCCCTACCCTGACGGCAGCCCTCCTCGTCGCTGTGGTCACCATGATGCCCTACCCTGACGGCAGCCCTCCTCGTCGCTGTGGTCACCATGATGCCCTACCCTGACGGCAGCCCTCCTCGTCGCTGTGGTCCACGCAGTCGAACACGTCGTCGCAGTGCCAGCGCCGCGGGATGCAGTGGGCGCGGTTCAGACACAGGAACTCGTCCTCTCTGCACTCCTTCACACAGCCGATCTGTAGAGAGAGAGCATAGATGGGTTTTGCCCCAAAAAATGTCAAACGTTGCCGCTGGGCTCAAGGTTTGTTAAAAAAATGATGTGTAGGAACCTGACTAATGGAGGGATAATTACCACAGCCAGATGCAGACAGAGAGCTGTCTGAGATCTTAATGTCCTTCCTGACTCATGCACAGGTATTATGATAATAGTAATGCATGCATTGTGGAAAGAACTGCCTTGTCAACTGTCAACTGCCTTTGATTTGCTTTGTCAATGGCAAATGTATTTGGGAGAAATATGCATCGACACGTGTTAGATGCTGCATACAACCTCTTTACCTTAATAACTTCAACGATGAACACATACACAGTCATGATGGCGATATTGCATTTGAACATAGAATGCCACAAAGTAAACACATTAGAATTGTAAATGACAGTTCTACACCCCATCTAGTCCTCTATAGTATCTGTATGCGCCTTTTGCAGACTTATTGCCTTTTGAATGTTGTTTGTGGCATTTGAAAGCTTAATATTGTTAAAAAAAAAAGAAAAGTTACAGCGAGTGAAAAAATAAATAAAAAGCGTGCAGAGCTCAGCAAACTGACCTCATCTGAGCCGTCTAGACAGTTGTCATGTCCATCACAGCGCAGGCTGGCCGACACACACCCCCCACTGGCACACACGTACTCGTTGAGCGAGCAGGAGGGGACGGCTGTGGACCACAGATAACATCAAGATCGACCGAAAAATCATTAAAAAACGCTCACAAACCCCGTCCCGTCCCGGCCTGCTAAAACCACCGCAACTCCACAAACATCTGCAATGAAAACGAGGAGCACAAAGTGTTTGGAGTGGTTAAAAGTTGGGTGTTGCTGATGCAGGGACTGGTTAGCTACTTAAATATGACGTGTTCCCCATGGCCGGATGGAGCACACGACTCACTACCTGCTGCTGAACGAAGTGCTTTAGCGGTCGGCTGTCGGAGCACTTTGCTAACACACGCGGCCAATCATCACGGCAGGAGCTCCGCAGAGCAGATGAAACAAGCAGCCTTGCAAAGCCAACTCAGCTTCACAAAACCGTGAGAGCACTAGCATCTGCTCGGGAGGCCCGGACGCGGCTGTGCGTTGCTGGTGTGCTTCTATTACTCCTCACTTTTCAGGAGGGGATCCTTTAATTGTCCGTCGATTCTTTGTTGTTGAGCAGCATGAATCTTTTTACAAATGGATACACAAAAAAAAGCTTCCAGGGATCCCTGGTTATTTTTTCTTGTAATTTTTGTGTAATCCCTAGTATACAAATTTGATATCGATGGTTTTCGTGTTTTTGTTTCACAGAGCTTTCACATTCCTTTAAACAATTTTTTCTTTGGTTGACGTTCAGATGTTCCGTATGTCTTTCACGGCTCATTTTTCTTTTTTTGAAAAAATGGATTGTTTTATTTTGAAAAACCTGTTTCCTGGCAGTTCCTCTCGTCCTCCCCAGTCTTGCAGTCCTCCTGTCCGTCACAGAGCCACTTGAGTGAGATGCACAGGTTGTTGTGGCAGCGGAACTGATCATCCGCACAGCGCGCTTCGCAGTCCTTCTGTAAACAAAGAGGAGCACAAAGCACTCTTCAGAAAGGGACACTTCCATGAAGCCTCAAAGCAGGAGGCAACACTCCATTAGACACCAGGGGCCTTGGTTACAATACACCACTGACAGCGCTGAGATAATTCACTATTGAAAATATGCTGCCACGCGCAGTATATATTCTATGTTCAAGTGGCATATAAAAAAAAATAATACTTATATGTATTTCACCTCTGAGGTAACATCTTCGGTTGCTCAAGTACCAGAACCATCAAGGAGCTCAAGTATGGAAAGAGAATAAAAGCAGCAACAAACACAATTTCTCTGTTCATGACGACACCAGACAATTATAAGCACTGGGTGAAGACGATCCGTGGTGACCACTTCTAATCAGAAACCATTGAAGAAGGCCCACTTTCTATCATATCACTGACCCAGAAAGCGACGATTGGCAGGGGATGCACATTAAATTGTAAATGAGCAGTGCATTGTTATGCATAGAAGGGGATTTCATATAAAATTGGTATGAAAATGCTTAACAGAGCAATAAATTAGCCCCGATAATGAACGGTAATAACGAGTCTTTGTCCTTGAATTATGCATCTTACAGTAATTCATTTCCACGGACTGTCCTGATTTTCGTTGTTAGTTCATCCCTTGGAAATTTGATGGGAAGAATAACCACATGTTGTCATGCCTTGCATGATGAGGGCATATTTACGTTTTGTTTCACTTCAAATCATTCAATTGGTTTCTAGAGCGCTGGTTGACAGCACTACAAGACATTTTTAACATTGCTATGCCAGACACATTAACATGAAAAAAATAAAAAAAATAAAATAAAAAAATAAGTGTCATTTGAACAGCATTAGCATATTAATTGTAAAATGCCAAAGAGGAATGAATCGATTTTCTGACATGATCCTATCAAATCAACAACGCAGCACATCAAAAGTTATTTCAGAATATTGCCACAGGAGTCCTTAATCTGCTTGTCTCTACCTTTTTGATGGAGCCTCCTTTGTTATATTAAAACACATTAGATTGCCTGCGACCTGAGTAAAGAAATATATTCTTGTGGTTTATTCCACTCCAGTCTCCTGAGTGTTTCTGAGACTCATCCTCGGCTGCCTTCCAGAGAGACGACCGAGGTTTTCAAAGCCAAATTGAGACTTTGTCAAGAAAATGCAATATAATCAGGGAGCTCGATGAGAAAAGCAGCAAAGTAGCTCTATCAGTTAGCCCAAGACTGGGCCCTACCTGAGGCCCAAATGAATGTAGTATCGACTACAGAGATATAAGACAATTTGATATTTGAAGCCAAAGATGTTTTTGACAGAATATTGAGTTACCGCTGAACATGACAAACAATAACGTTTTGGCCTCACACATGATCAATCATTATTCATTTCATACGTGTAACAGGTTTGAATGAGAAACTAGACTTTAACTGCAGTGTATTTAAATTGGTCCACCCACAGACTTGAGTGACGCACACAGAATTGGCAGAACCGTCAATTGACAATCCAATGAGCTATGCAATTGCCCAATAATGGTTTCCATTCAATGTGATTGAGGAACATAACTGTTCCGGGCGCAATTGTAAAACTCCATGGGCGGGTTATTATTAGAGGTCTGGAAATAGGTTGCTTTAAATACTTTCTATTTCCGAATATTCTGTCAACATTATAGGTGGAAATGGAATCAATTTGAATAATTGTGTGTTAATTACATTACATTTTTATAATATAACACATTGCCGGTTTCACATGAGCCAATACTCTGTGACAATAATCTGACGTCATGACATGTCAAATAACACAGCATGATTCAATGGCTGCACTTGCGTTTTATCAACCTAAACATAGCATGAGATAATTAGTAAAATAGCTCATAGGAAGACAGAAAACACACAATCATTATCGTTCAATGATTACATTAGAAAAAACATGAATTCAGTGTGTATGTATTAGGTATGTAATTGCAAAGTTAACAGATGGGAATATTTAATTGTACTCAGCAGCAGTTAGATAATCTGTACTGGCAGAATTGTAATTATTTTTGCAAGCCATTAACAGCATAGTTTACCTGTCAATTGTGCTGTGTGTGTCAGTATATATATATATATATATATATATATATATATATATATATATATATAGCTGCTCTGCACTCTTCCCAGCTGTTGTTTTTGTTACTTGGCTGCCCAGCCAAGATTTCAGAAACTCCAATATCGATTGCATGCTTAGATGGTTCTCAGACTCACCTGGAAGTCACTTTATGAGAAGAGTCTGCTTAGGGCAAGATCAATCTGTTTCATGAGATCCAAGATCTTGCTCACATTTACACAGCGCTACTACATGTTTATATGAATGAATTCAAGTGGATGTTTATGTTATCCTATGGATTACGAGACAACGTGTGCATGTCAAAACTGTTCATAGCAATATATTACTGGTGAATTGTCTGTCGAGAGGCCAACAAAGCATGAACCCTTTATAATGTGTGGGTGCAACCTTACATAAACAAAGCCCAGTACAAATGGAAGAAGTATCTGTTAACAGCGTGGGCACGATATCTGTTTATGTACTTAGCGATTGTAATATGGTCGCTAGATATAAGGGCAACTTAGTTCAACAATGAACCGCGCAGTAATACGTTGGTTGAAGCCCTATATCAGTAATTTCCCGGTCATTGAGTACATTAAGTGCTTGTCACCCTTTTGGCATATTGTTATAATTACGCACAGTATTTCTGCTGACCTAATAGTTATTTTTTTAGCAATGGCAGGACAATGAGTCATTCCCAAACCAACCAGGTACAGTGAGGCTGTTCCCTTTCTGAATGCTGCAAAGTATCACACAATAGCTCTTTAAAACGATGCCAGCTTATTAAAACAACACATCCGAGTGGAAAATATAGCTGGGAGACTTTAGTGCTTAGCAATAATGTGGTAATTTCTTGCTGTTACCTCATCCGAGTTATCCGCACAGTCGTAGTCCCCGTCACACCGGAAACGCGAGGAGATGCAGTCTCCATTGGAACACGGAAAGTCTTTGTGATTACAAGTGACTGGCTCTGAGTTAGAGAAACACAATGAAAACAGCAATCATGAAGATGCAGCACCACAGCAGCTCCTTAAACTGTAAAATGTCTACTGTATCATTTTGCCAGCAAAAAAAATAAATAAAAAATGTCACTTGCATCGACGCTGTAGATTAGTTTCCCCCGGAAAAACAGCCCCCCTCCCCCCCACAAGAATCGGCTCAGAATCCACCAACAATTTGTAGGCTAATTAGAGTCGTTTCTGCATTGGAATTGGAGTTAACTGGCCAGGCTGCTCAGCATGCAAATGCATGCGCAGCCAGTCTTGCACTGGAGGGGCCCGCAGTCCCCAAAGCCAAAAATCTGGCAAGTGCCATTGCACCCATTTAGAGAGAGCCTGGGTCCCACAGGACGGCATTAAGACGTATTTAAACAGCTGCATCCGATGGTGCGGGCCTGGGCTCTCCCCTTGTTATCATGGGTTGTTAGCCAACGCAGGATGTGTGTTATGAGCTGTGCTTCAAAGGAAGGCTCCCAGCAGGCTTTGCAGCACCATCTTGCAACTTCCCTTTCTGTCGGCCGGGCCCCACCTGCTTAATTCTTCGTCCAACACTTGACTGGCCTTTATTTGCATTTTAAGTGACATTAATAGGTATTGGGAATAAGCACCTAATAAATCAAATGGGCGATGCACACTCAGCAGATCTGCGCGGAGCAGCCTATCTCGGGCATGCTTGCGCACATGTCCTGAGAGAGCATGCGGAAACCAATAAGGAAGATAAAAGCGAGTTATGTGAACATTCTTTTCTTTCTTCTGAGGTTCAATGCATGGATGATTCAATTAGAAGTGTTTTCGAAGCCTTGCTAGTTGGTCTCTACAAGAAAAGGGAGAACATGTTGCGCGACAACAAAAAGCACACACGCACACCCATGCACACGCACACACACAAAGACACACATACCAAGACGATGCTATCACATCCTCAGTCGAAACGTCCTCATTACCAGAGAGCCAGAGCAAAGGCCACAACATTATCTCTCTTGTATGAAAAAGGGGTGCGCAGGCCGGCTCATGCGTCACGCGTCTTTGTTCGAAAGATCAGCCGTGCATTGCAGAGCGATGAAAGGATGTGATGGGGGTGGTGCTACAGAAAAGGGGCGGAGGGCGACCGCTCCCCGTCACTTGCTAACGTAGGGATATGTAGGTACAGCGGCCGTGGCGGCGGTGCAGGCGGAGGGGCCGAGCTCGACGCAGAAGGGGCTACTCACTGCAGTTCTGCTCGTCTGAGTTGTCTCCGCAGTCGTTCTGGCTGTCACAGCGCCAGTGGTCCGGGATGCAGTTGTTGTTCTCGCAGCGGAACTCGTGAGGGCCACAGGTCTTCTCATCTTCATCAGGATGCGGGGGCAAACAACCACCACACGATGGCGCACACACACACACACACACACACACACACACACACACACACACACACACACACAAAAAAATCAAATAAATAAATACATGAAAACCAAAACGTCTTCAAAGCGCATGAATATTAATGGCGTGTGCCGTCCTTTTCGCCATGAGAAGTCAACGTTTCTGCTGGGTTCCCCCAGGCAAGTCTGACACACGGTTTCCGAACACGCCCCGCTCCCCAGGCTAAAACGCTGCAAGGTGACATAGCTGAAGGAGAAGCGGAGACGGGCCTTTCTTAAAACAGTGATAACAGAGATAAGCTTAGTGTTGTGGAAGGGAGACAAAACTTATCATATTATTTGAACATCAAGTATATTTGATAGAACCATCCCTAGATCTGATGGCGTATTAAAACTGATTAAATGTGTGGACTCCGACCTGTCTGTATATGCTTTAATCAACGAGAGTCTTGAATTCAGCATGAATTATTAAAACATCTTTGCACATCTGCCAGAATTCACAACTCCAAATCAATTAAGTTAGTGGAACTATTTACACTATTTGCATAGTGCTTCATAAATACATATAGCACTACATAGCGATTTAATTAACGCTTCATTCAAGCTGATGCCGCGGAAAAGACCCCCCTGAAGAAACGCAATAAACCCTTACTTCAATTATTCTAAAATCTCAACATTCTCCAAACAAACAGGAGAAAAGGAAACAATAACATTTCAATGAAGGGCTGAGTCAGGCCCCATGTCGCGGCCTAAAGCGGTTATCAGCGCGCGGGGAAGGCTCCATTCTCCCAGACCCAAGCACTTCTGTGACAGTCTCTCGCTGGCTTCCATTCCCTGCCGTGACAGCAGAAGGGAAAAAAAGATTGAGCGGGACGGAGCGTCGCTGGGCTGGAGCAACAGGAACGTAAGAGAGGGGTGGGGTGGGTGGGGGTCTGGGTTTGGGTGGGGGTGGGGGGTTGGAGGGAGGGAGACTGCAATTCATTACCGACTGCTCAGTCGGTTGGAGCGCAGGAGAGACGTGACACAGCACAAAACAGTGCCATCACACACACACACACACACACAAACGTGCACGCATGCACACACACAAACCTGAACACACACACACACACACACACAGTTCATCTGGCCTCATTACCATGCTTCCCCACAAGCCAAAGTTCCTTTAACGGGCTCCGGTAATTGAATGTGAAAAGCACGATGACGCGACATTAGCATTATTTTCCTGTGTCGCGCAATGTGTTGACAGAGGTGTTTGGCTGATGAATACTTGATGTACTGTAGAGATGGTTAGAATAATTGCCGATATGTTCGCTGTGCCTCTTGACAAAACATAACCAAGGTAACCAAGGTCTCAAATGTCAAAGGATTCGAGCCCAACTATGAGGACTTTCATTATGGAGGTTTTACACACAAAAGAAACACAAAAAAAAACAACGAGAAATTAAGTTGCTGCTGAAAGGAAAATCTAAATGGAAGTCGTCATCTAATCAAAGATGTCAAGTTTTTCTATATACAAATTAAGCCTACACTGTGCCAAAACACACACATTGTGTGTGTGTTTGCAAAACAACTTAAGCCTTTGAACAAGAGATGAAAAGGAAACGTAGATCAAGAGGAGTGACTTGGGCATACAGTATATCGTTCCATAGTTTGTGTTTTATTGAGAGAGAATCGGACTGTGCCCAGACATTCACAACTTAATTTACTATGAAGAAGACAAGGCAGGGTCGCTATCAAAGATGGCTGCAAAAATATACATAATAATTCCTCCTTTTGCCATTTGTGCTATTTTCTAGATCCAAGGGGAAGTTCACATTCAGTTGATTCATTTGTTTATGTCTGCCTGCTGGCTGAGTGAATGTGCCATCTTCCCTCAAAGGATACTTTTTTCTAACGATGCATGCCTGCCAGGTTCAATTCAACACAAATAAAATATGTCTGCCACAATACGTTGTCAAGGTATTTTGCCTGGTCAAAATAAAGTGAAAAAAAAAGGGACCGACCCATTAATACAAAAACTATTGTGTTGGTATTTATCTGGGAAGGTTGAAAGAGAATTAAAGGGACTGTTTGTATGACCAATTTGAAGGTATATTGTTGTCTCTCAATGTCTACGGATGGAAGTCCTTCACGCTAGTTCTCTCAAGGCAAGAGAGAGAGAGAGAGAGAGAGAGAGAGAGAGAGAGAGAGAGAGAGAGAGAGAGAGAGAGAAAGAGAAAGAGAAAGAGAGAGAGAGAGAGAGAGAGAAAGAAAGATAGATAGAAAAAAGAAAGTAAAAAAGAAAGAAAGAAAGAAAGAGAAAGAGAAGTTGGGGAGGCAAATAAACCGAGAGAACCCAAGTGTTAAATTGGTTAATTTCCTAATCAGAATTCTCCTCCTCTCTCCCTCTCCCTCTCCCACTGAGCTCTAAAAGGGAGACAAAAACAAGAGTGTTCAAGTGGTGCTTTTTTCACAACTCACCGCAATTAGCCTCGTCGGAGCCGTCGGCACAGTCGGGGTCCTCGTCACACACCCACAGCCTGGAGATGCAGTGCATGGACGCCTTGCACTGGAACTGATCCGGGGAACAGGTGCTCTCCGCTGGGGACGGAGACATGGGGAGGCGGGGTGAAGAGAACGGAGGGGCCGTGAAGGTGGAGCCATGAGGGTGGGGTATCTTACGAAAACGTAAGATACCCCGGGGCCGCTACTTACTGCTGCCTTTCATTTTTTTTGATCTAAATAATATTTCAATGTATTATTATCCGAAAGCATGATGGCAATTTACAACATCATAATGTGACCTGACATACAGTAATTCTGGATGTTATCATTACAATGGTGTGATGATCAAAAACAAAAAAAAAAGAATTCAATGCCTCATCCGTTCACGCTTTAGGCCTATTGATGGTGGCTTCGGTTAAGTAATTAGCCTTCACCTTAATTAGAGCTTAGCAACACCCCCCACCCCCCAGCTCTTTCACCTCCTCCCCTGGAATCGCACGCAAGACGTATGTGGCAGTCTAAAACACCTGATGGAGGTGTGATGTTCTGATGAACTGGCATTACATCATGGCTGTGTAGTTCTGTTCTCATACATCCCTGCTCCTAACAGAGATCTAATACCCAGACACCGCTCCTAGAACACCGAGCCCCAGACCGCATTGTGCCATAATGGTGCAGAGTCGGTTCGTTGCTCCTAAATGGAGTGATTTGAAATTTGTAATAAAAAAGAGTGTGTCTGTGTGTCGAATGAAGACAAGTAACTCCAACCTCGCTTTTTGAGCCATTCGAGTCCGGATAAAGTGGGCAAATTATAAAATAAAAAGGCTGAAAAGGCTGATTTGTCCGGCACGTTTGCAAATCTAAAAAGCTGAAATACTGCGAACACTACATACTGCAATGTACTGGCTACGAGTTGGATGTAACATCAACGGGACGGCACCGCTACTCACGACAGTCAGTCTCGTCCTCCGCGTCGCCACAGTCGTCCTGACCGTTGCAGCGCAGGTTCAGAGGAATGCACTTCTGCTTCTTGTTGCACTTGAACTGGCCTGAGAGGCAGATGTACGTCTCTGGAGGACGGGAAACAGTATCTTATTAAGCTACTAGAATCGTTAAGGCTTTAGAGTCATTAAGGCAAAACCAAGGCAAACCTTGTTTTTTTATATATTTAAGATTCCGATTTGAACATCAACGGCTATCCAATCTCGATTTAACAGGGATTAAACAGAAACACAACACAATAGTCTCTTTGTATTCCTTTCCGCGCAGAACTAGTGGAATCGACGTGAAACTCAATTTGTGCGTGTACTCGTCGAGTTAATTTTGGGTTGTAATAACTATTATTACATGATTCACTCCATCTTCCATCAGCTCCCCACTGGCAACGGTTTCTAAAAGGTCCGGCCCCCCCCCCCCCCCCCCCCCTCCTCACCGCAGTTTGCTTCATCTGAGTTGTCTCCGCAGTCGTTCTCTCCATCGCAGATGAAGGGAGGGAGGGCACAGAGACCCGTGCCGCACTGGAAGCGCCCCGGTTGACATTTGAATTCCGCTTTATGGGGGGAGAAAAAGACAGAGGAAAAAAGTTTAAAATTCTTCAATCAATCATAGCGCGTCTTCTTACCACAGGATTCCATTTCCACATGATCCCAATCTTAGTTGGCACCATTCACTACAAAAGGGAAGTGTGGATTAAATATGTATACAAGTACAAGGGGAGGCGTGTCAAGGGATGTGTTTGCGTGTTGTGTTCTTCTGCAGCAGCAGTAAACGCACAAAGGCTGGTTTTCAATCGCTTTTAAACACATGAAATGTCCTTGCCAAATGGGTAACAGCAATATCCGAGTCATTACCGTCCCAATTTGATAATAACTAATTAGACATTATGAAATGTAGTTGTGGGACTTAAATTGTGCGTCAACACTTTCCTTGGGCACAGACGCGATCATGTTTAAAAACACTAGACGAGAACCTTTCCAGGTAATCTTTGGCTGTTCTTGGAAAGAAGTGGATTCAGTCTTGAGTAGACTGATTCCCTGAAAACACATTATTCCTGCTCCTGGCTGAAGGATCTGATGGTAAAGTAAGGGCAAGGAAAGATAGCGGTGACTCACTTAATTCATTTTCACAGAGTTAGAAATTTGTGATTTACTTTAACGCCCCAGCCTTTTCCTGGGAGACTTTCAAACCTGGTCACCAGAGTCCTGAAGGACAATTCTGTTATCTGGTGTCCAGATGAGAAAATTATCTCCAAAGACTGGAAATGGACTTGGTTCCTTCTTGTTTTTATGGTATCTACTTCAACCAATGTGAAGAAATACATTTGGAAAGGGAATATTTTAACTAAGTTTGTTTGTTCCACTAACTATATATTAGAAATGACACAGTGACCACCAATTAACTTCTATCATATTTTTTAACCCAATGCGTGTTATCACTGGCTAACAGTAAGTGACTCACAATTAAACTCGAAACCCATTTAATATACAAACTCAACCAAATAAGTAAAAAAAATGTTTAAGAAAAAGTAATCGACAAATCTGATTTTTTATATATATATATTTTCTAATATAAGCAGGATCATGCATTATTTAAAGCCACCGATGGTTGTCATGACAACAACGGGCAGCGTCTGGCAGACTCACGGCAGTCAGCTGGTTCATCCGAGCCGTCGCCGCAGTCGTCCACCGTGTCACACTTCCACCAGAACGGGATGCACTCGTCAGTCCCGCAGCGGAACTGTTGGGACACACACACACACACACACACACACACACACACACACACACACACACACACACACAAGAAACAAGAAAATACACACAAGAAAACAGTTAGTCAACACATGTACACACACAGGCATGTGCCACGCACACACACACACGAAACAAGAAAATACACACAAGAAAACAGTTAGTCAACACATGTACACACACAGGAATGTGGCGCACACACACACACACACACACACACACACACACACAAAAGGCCACATGAGGCCGTACGCACACAAACAACACACACACCATCAAATTCCGAGTGAACATGGAAACAAGATGAAGGCACTTCAAAGCCAGAGCATATATCAATATGCCACCACAAAGAGGGTAGCTATACCACAGGAGCAGGCTAACAGCCAGCAGGAACAAAAAGAGTACGCCCTATAGGGAACCCGAAAAAAACAAAAAAACAAAACACAACAACAACTCATTTGCCTTTAGGGAGGGATGTAACAACGGCAACAACAACAAAGGGGCGACGCTGATCTGAAACAGTGCGAGCGAGTTCGACTTGAACTAACCTGACTGGAGGTGCAGTTGGACAGGCAGGTCTTATTGTCCGCCGCCAGGTAGAAATTAGTGGGACAGGCACACTTGTGTTCCCCGCCGGGGGAGAGGAGACACAGGTGGCTGCACCCTCCATTGGCAACCTGACACTGATGCTTGGGGACTGCGGAAGGAGGGAACACGTAGATGAGAATCACATTGGGGGAAGGCGGTGTGGCCGCATGCGCACAACGTACTGAGCAGAGCGATGAGCACCTCACACGGGCAGGGATGTGTGCCCGTGTGAGGTGCAAGGGCAACCCACGCACCGCTACCTGCCGTGAGTGTGTGTGTGTGTTTTGGCACAACAATCCAGCCCTGCCGCTGCTGTAATTCGATTTTGCGGTGGCCATACATAGTGTTTGGAAAAGCCCTTCGACGTGTTGACGCTCCCTCTGTAGTGGTGGCAGGCCCTAATGGCTCCAGGGGAGAAAACGAAGGACAATGATTATCTGCGGTGCTTTGTGGTGCTTCCTCCGCTTCGGTAACAAGCAGGAGTGTGTGGGGTGAGCGATATTTCAAGGCAAGTTTCTACAATTCTAAACCCATCGCGCAAAGAAGGGAATATTCTGCCAGTCTCAGGCGGTCTTGAAGATTGCTTCTTTTTAAAACTGTCTTTTCTTATCATAGCCATCCTTGAATTATCCAAACTTTGCTTTGAAGGCCAAACTAAATTATTAAAGCAAAATTAAGGGGGTTAGAAGGAGAAGGCTGCTAGTTCTAGAGTAGCGCTTTTACAATCTTTACAATTACAATTAGGTAAGCTAAGCCGCTTAATGCCGGGATCAGGCTCCACAAGTTCAGCCTGATTCCAACATTCCAACATCATTTTGCCGTCTCAGAAAAGCGTTCAGCGTTTTGGGCGATTATGAACGTCGGGACATCGGATCAGGCTGTTGTACCCGTCACAGCCTGACATGTCTGGGTCAGGCTTCGAGACCTCAACGTAAAGACTGGTGTGTCGAACGTTTTGTCTGACAACTCCTACGGCCTCTCCTGATATCAAACTTAGTGGAACTGAAACATATTTTCACATGGATTTCGGATTGTTTGTTGCATGATGAGTAATTGCAGTTTATGGATGAACTGTAATGTGAGAAATGGGATTAACATATAAATAAATGCCTCTATACAAACATAATATAGTCATATATAATAGTTTTGAACAGACATGAGCCTGCAGCAGCAGCAGGAACATCACATACACACATTACACACAATCAATTAAACCGAGGCCAAGGGGGACGGGAACTAACAACAGGTGTGCTGTCTCCCAGCCTTCTCCTACCTTCGGGCTGACGCAGGGAATGGTAGACTTTGATGGATTTGATCGCTTGCCATGAGTTGAGGAGTTCAATGGCCTGGGCGCCGCTTGTCTTGTGGGCCCGTCGCAGTGACTTGGATTTCCCATCCGTCCAGTACACAAAATCCTCAAACAGGGTCAGGGCCATCACCCCTTGGATGTGATCGTACGACACTGAAGCCAGGGAAATAAAGGGCAGTGAGTATCCCAGGGAGACAGTGATCCAATGGAATAAATCACTTTTGATACCTAGCATCCACCCCTCAACCCCAACCCCCACTGTGCATGAGAACCAGTCGCAGTATGTATCACCTTCTAAAGTGGCACTGTGTGAAACTTTTGATGATCAAATTAAAAACAATTTCATGTTGTAATTTGATATATTATAGAAGCCCACATCTTGAGCGCCCATGTGGGGAAGTCCTTGGAACGCCGCTCATAATAACCTTTATTTCCCCACTGAAACATGAACAATTTATGTTATGCAAAGCCATGGTGACAGAGGTTTAAATTACTGCATAAATCATGTCAATCCCTCAATATTCTGTCATTAATCTGAGCACGCTGATGGATCCCATCTGATGCCGATTAGATATTTATAGTTCCAGGAATAATTTATGTCCCGGATTGAATGGGCTTCGTACAGTGTACGGCCGGGCTGTTTGAGTCCCGCGTTGAATTACAACTCGTCACCGTCCAAGATTTACGCAACTAAGTGGCCAATTATTGTCCGTCGGCGTTGCCAAAATGACGCGCCTCACCTTTGCGTCTCTGGGTGCCGTCCATGTTGGCAAACAGGATGTGATTGTCATCGGCCCAGTACAGCCGCTTAGTAGTGTAATCGATGGTGAGAGCCATGGGGCTATAGATCTCCGTGTCGATGATGACCACCTGGCCACTGCCGTCCATACCGATACGCCCGATGTGCGGCGAGTCGCAGCAGTCCACCCAGAACACGTACCTGGCGGTGGACAGGTTCCAACAAAGTCAGAACCCCGCCGGTGAACACCAGATTAACATGGCCCTTAACATTATAGACATGATAAGTGTGCGAACGCCAAGGCCCTCCACACGCCATGTTGCCGTGAATTATTCATCAGCAGGTTCACGGCGAGTCAGAGCAACGATCAATCTTCAGGAAATATCGCTTGTGTTGTGTGTGTGTGTGTGTGTGTGGACTGCAGTGCAGCAACAAGTGTGTGTCCTGGTTGGTGCGGCGTGCTTTGGGGTGTGAAAGGACAAGGGGCCTACCCGGTCTGGGGGTCGAGGACCAGGTCGGTGGGGTTCTTGAGTCCGGCGCTGATCAGGACGGTGGGGTAGAGGCCGTTGGCCTTAGAGACCTCCATGGTCTTCCTCTCCACGTCGCACCAGTACAGGTTCTTCCCGATCCAGTCCACCGCCAAGGCACTGGGAACTGCCGTTTTGTGGACGACCTGAGGACGTGGATTACATTGGACCGACGGGTTCATGTTCAACTGAATGATCAACTATAATACATCACCTGTTTTCACTATTCAGAGCTTATCCTCGACAGCAAGGTGTGGGTAAAGGTCAGTATAAGTCAACAAATATATATATATATGTATATATATATATATATATATATATATATATATATATATATATATATATATATATATATATATATATATATATATATATATATTCTGCACTGCCACACAGCGTTGTTGATTATCCAATTGACAAACAGATGGCAGAAATTCAAATGTTGAGGCCGAGTCAGAGCTGGCTCATGGTTATGCTGTTGAAGATGTTCTACTACTACTTCTGCTATTTAACACAGGAGTATGCACATATCGGGAATGAGCATTTGACACAAGTTATGGGTTGAAAAGCAGCCAATCTATCCTTTAAAGAAGAAGTGAGCGGACTAGTGTCAGTGGGAAAATCATTGATATGCAGGAAGAAAATAAGATAGGGAGTGAAACAACAAAGAGCGATGTCGGGGACAACTTATTAAACAACGTCTGGC
This sequence comes from Pollachius pollachius, assembly GCF_949987615.1. Classification (NCBI taxonomy): domain Eukaryota; kingdom Metazoa; phylum Chordata; class Actinopteri; order Gadiformes; family Gadidae; genus Pollachius; species Pollachius pollachius. Next base: position 43,457,839 of record NC_136936.1, read on the forward strand.
TGAGAGCGGTTCCATGATGAAAAAAAGAAATAATAATTCTAGAACATTCCATCAACATCCCAGCGCTCCATCCTTGAGATAGCCTCGCCTTTGAATTTGAAGGGGAGAAAAAAGCAGTTGCCTGGAATAAACAGTGCTTGCGCCAGCTGGCAGATAAAACCGATGGCTTAAAAAACACTGTTTCAAACTCTCGTCACCCGTGCAATCTGCCATTAAGCGACACAATATGCTTTGAGGTCCTCTCTGTCATCATTTGTAAGGAAATATATAGCATTGGCAATAGAATAGAACCCCTATTATACAGCAATTCCATCTCAATGTAGCTTCAAGGAGTCGGCTCCAAATGTCACAGATCGAGGGGTTTCCATCATAGCGCCCCCACCCCCCCAGGGGGGAAAAAAGGAGAGATTGCATTCAACATTCAAGGCTTTCACTCCCCCAGCGCTAGCATCTCTCTGAAAGGATTCACATCATCGCTTGATGTGGAAATTAAAGTTAAGCGGCGGGAAATGTCAACATTTTAAATGTAGCTCATCAAACACATAAACAAACGGCTGAATCCACCAAAGTACGCGGCCCATGGTGTTTCAAACACCCCCCCTCCCCCCCCCGAAAAGAAAAAAAAGAGAATCACCTTGGGGCTGTGACAAGAGTTTTATGTTTAGCAAAGCGAAACAGGTGTCTTGAAAAGTGCCCTTGGTGGTTGTTTAGTGATCAATCATGCGCGCTAAAGACAAGCAGTATTTCAGTTTTTAAAGAAAAAGAAAGTCATTATTGTTTACTGTCACAACAGTAGACGCTTTTTCGTTTTAAATATAAATTATTGCCGACAGTTTCATCATCATCTGTTTACACGATGGTCGGTAATGTGTGAGCCATAGCTGACACTGTTATATGTGGGCAAAATGAGTCCATAATAATGGATCTATTTAATTTGTTTTAATGGCCCAACCCTCCTCTTACTCATTGTAGGGTGGGCGTAGAGGATTGGCATGGGGTTTCTGTGGCTGCGCTAATTAGCCGCTGTGGTTGAGGGCTGATTTGTATCTTAAACAATTTGTGCTCACACAGAGCTGCGGCACAGGCTCAAACTGAGAATGTGGGAGTTCATTCAGCAAATTAGCATTTAGTCACTCCCCTGCTGCCCCCACGACCCACCCAACAACACACGACTCGCACACCAATGCTAATATCTACTGAGAGTCCCAATGTCTGTGCTGTGATCCGGTGACCCCGGCAGACCTTGGTGATTGCACAGAGTGTCTTGAAGCCGGGTTACCTCCGTCTTAAGGCCAACCGTGTTATCAGTGCCATTCATTTACATTCATTACAAAGCATACAGGCTGTAACATCTGTAAAATAAATAAGAGAGGAGGAAGACACAAGCGTTCAGCTTGACACTAATGGCCAGATCCGGGGCTTTGACACAGGGCTGGATAGAGCATAATCTTTAATGACTTGCATATCCGTAATTAGATGGCACCAGATTAAAAAAGAAAAAAAACGAATACGCTGCCATCAAAAAGAGCAGCGCGTATTGATGCTGAGGAGGACATGACAAGGGCCGTCTAGAACGGGGGGCACGAGCTGTGGGGTCTTCAGTGACAGTGGACACCATATGGTGGGGGTCCACGTGGCAAAGAGACCCCCTGGGTACCTTGAGGTCGCTCCCGTTGAGACGCATCCGGTTGATCTTTCGTCCGCTGGGCCGGGTCGAGTCAACCCAGTAGATGAACTCCTTCCTGTAGTCGAAGTCTATGTGGATGATGTTGTTCAGACCCTGGGGATTACAGGCGGAGAGAGACAGAGAGAGAGAGCTGGGTTGAAGGAGAAAGGCATGGTTTTTCGATATGGATACACGTTGGATTCAGGGTAAAGAGTGGTGAAGGCGTGCGTTGCGGTATTGTAGTTGTGCCAATAGCCGGATTGTGTTTGTACACGTGCGTGCACACACACAAAACGGTGCAGACGACAATGAATAATGGGGGATAATGACTGACAGATCTTGAGTTCATGCATCATACTATTTTGATTTAATTTTAGCCCAAACTTTTGACATACACTCATTTTCCCTAATGAGCAGGGTCTACTGTTGTACAATGTGCCGTAGCCAGATGCCGGCAGCAGCTGTTGAGACAAACAGCAGAGGAGCTGTCCATTTAATTGAAAGCTTTTCCTGCTTTCTGCATGGCAACCGCCGCGGCAACAAAACACGCCAACAGACGGGGTTAATAAGGATGCTTAACTCCCAGCTTTCCTCCATTCAAGTCTACCATCAAAATACTTGTTTAATTTTCCCCGCATTCAACCACAACCCGGTTAGCTTCAGGGCAAAGGGAGACGAAGGACGTGGATCAAAGCGGCAGAGTCGTCGTCGAACGGGACCAGGAAGCTACCGTCGCTGCCTTGTCATGCTAGCACGTATCAACATCCGTCACACGGCTTCCCTTCCCTCCCCCGTCCCCTTCCCAAACACCTCCTGTGGCGCGTGTCAAGGAAAGGTAAAGGTGTGGGGAGAGGGGAAGGTGGGAGGATTCTGACAGGCTATATCAGATGGCTTCATGCGACCGAGAACGCCGTAGCATGCCATGCAGGTGCCAACGCGGCCCCGAAGCGAGTCCTATTCCTGTCGACGACACTCACAAAACTCTTGCTGCGGTGGCTAAGGCTAAGGCTAACCGCCTTAGCCACCTTATGCGGCTACGGCGAGAGCCTGCGTTGGTTTGCGTCGTCTGCAGGCGTTATTTACGCCTCGGCGCCGCCTGCCAGCGCTGAGATCGGCTGAGGGTGGCCGGGCATTAAACGCAATCATCTCATTAGGAGATCTACATGGAGCGGTGCGAAGCCATCTCCCGAACAGCGTAAAGTAAGTAACGGCGTGGTGAAGTGAGGTGAGGTCAACGGAGTATCCTGCCAGGACCACTTAGCAGAAACATATGCATATCTCCCACTCTGGCGTCCATTAAAGCGAGGCGAGCGGCGATTAAAGTGAATTGTGGCTGGCGAGAAACACTCCGGACGGAGGAGCGTCGGGAAACTAAACGAGAGCATAACGGGGCTCCGGGAGGAGACAATGGGGACGGCAAGGGGCTTGATTTAAATCCCAGATGGTGATTTGTGATAATTAACAGACAGACTCAAAGCCCCGACCGGGTTCGCCCTACTGCGACCCATCGATGATGGAAATAGCTTTTCCACGGTCGGAGAGGGAGGGGGGCTCGGTGGGAGTTTGGGACATCATAATGCAGGGAATCGGCAGACACATATTGTCATTGCCAAAGCCCCCTTGACGTCAGAGGACATTATGCTACATTACACACCTACGATGGGGTTATGTAATCGCTATTTGGGATATTACCAGAGTAGGATACCGAGGAAGCGTAATGCGCTCGTTTATTTAACGACGCACTCCCATGCGGATGCCAGTTTTGAGGTGACATTAAGAATGAGTAAAAGGTCTCACATGCAAAACAGGCTTACTAGTTTTAACTCCCTGATATAACAGCTTTGGAAAGTAAATCCTAGCTCGAACCGGAATTTCGGTGGATTAACAAAGGGTGAAAGTGTGGTGAGCCCTAAAGTACCAATCTTAAAAGCATCTGAAAGTTTGTTATAAGTGTACCCCCATCAAAAATATGAATATTAAACTAAAAATGAAACTGAAAAATGAAAAATAAAAAGCACGGATAAAATGACAGCATGGAAATCAATTTTTAGATCAGGAGCCGTTATACCGAGACTCTTAAACGAACACATAAAAACCGAGTGCATAAAATGGCTCATTCCTCAGCACCATTGACCCACTGAAATGAGCAGCAAATTAGAGTGTTCTCAAAGTGGCCCTGACCGGCGCCCTGGTTATCTGATCCACGGCAGAACACATCTTAATTGTTGTTGCATAAATTGACTGCACTAAGTGGTACGAGGGCTAAACTCTGTCGCTCTCGTTAGATCGCCTTGACGTGGAGAGCATTGTGGTGATAGCCCTCTACGGCTTAACCGTGTGTTTGACTCTGTCGTTACAATCAACCGTGGTCATGGGGCATGTGGATTCAACTTTTTTTTTCTCTGTAGAAAAAAAGGCATCAACACGACAACAGTCACAATGTTAACAAAAAAAGGTGTAAATCAATCACTCCTTTAGTTCTTAAAATTATAGAGTTGCATCTGTTGGTGGAAGGCTCATTTGAATAATCAATACCCTCAACAGGGGTTTATATTGCTAAAACAAAAGGTGATACATTCACACTGTACTGTATTCATCCCAACACCACCAAAGTAAAAACATTAGTACAGTAGTTTGGAACCTTCAGTTATTCGTGATTCTTCTTTCTTTTGCTTGCCTGGTTAAAGTGCTGAGGTGTTTTTTGAGGTGTGCCTCACAGCGCTTTTCAAAACACTTCCAGTGAGGCAGACATCTCTCACCTGTTTCAATATGGTGTAATTGGAGCCATCCACACTCAGCTTCCTGATCTCGTGGTGGTCTGCCATGATGAGGAAAGGCTCTTCGGCTGGAAGACGGGGAAAGGGAGCACACGGCTTGATGTTACAGACAAAGGACTTCACCAACATAGGTTAACCACCGATAACCAAGTTGTATGAATGGTTTTCATATTTTCTCTCCTTTGAGCCCTTGAGGCACTCTCTTAAGTGTTGGGCTAGTTCCAGCATATATTTATTATTCAAATGGAGGACGGCCATGGACAAGTTTGGAAAAATGTACTGTACTGTTCCACCATGGTGCCATGACAACCATTGACAAAAATTAAGGTTGACAGATACATAGCATCAGAGGGATGCTTCCTTCTCCAGAAAACTAATTTGATAGGTTTGATAGGAACATTTGCGGATGGTGAAATGTAGATTTTTATTTTGGTGTAGAACAAAAAAGTAAGACATCAAGAACACTAAAGGAACAGCAGCTACACCGAAACCAGCAACAGGGGCTTCGAACCGTAAACCTTTCGCCTGGGTTTCAAACCTTTATCCCGGGGACACGTTGTGATCCCCGCTGCGAAGGCTCACCTGACAGAGCCTTGCAGACGTTGGGGCTGCGTTCCAACGCTTCGTAGCCATCCACACACAGGCACTTGTAGGTGCCGTAGGTGTTGATGCATCGCTGGCTGCAGGGAAGGATGGAGGAGCATTCGTCCACGTCCACGCATGTCTTCCCGTCGTCCTTCAGCCTAAAGCCTGGCCAGCACTTGCACTGAAGAGGGGTTGGACACAGGTGACACCGTTGGATGGTTTGTAGTGGACGGTGAAATGCGTTCTTTGGTCCACACGCAGACGTACTATTTTGTTTTTTACGTGAAATAAGATGACAGGATTGTGGTATAGATGGCCTGAGGAGTGAGAACGGTGCAACAAAATAGCATAATATATATGGAACAGTATGTATGTGTGTGTGTGTATATATATATATATATATATATATATATATATATATATATATATATATATATATATATATATACACTCTGCTTTAGCCAGCCAACCCCTGAGCGAAAAAAAAAGTGCTTCTATCAGCTGGACTGGAGCCAGTTCAAATCCCTTCCTTATCCAAAGTTATAGCCTTCAAGTCTCACTGGTGCTGATCTGTATGTCCAGGCCAGGAAGGGATAACCCTCCCCCCCGCCACAAACAACACTGTTTGTTTGTGTGTGTGTGTGTGTGTGTGTGTGTGTGTGTGTGTGTGTGTGTGTGTGTGTGTGTGTGTGTGTGTGTGTGTGTGTGTGTGTGTGTGTGTGTGTGTGTGTGTGTGGTGTGTTGTTGGGGATAATGTCATCACTGCCATTATTTTTTAAGCCATGAGCTTGGGGGTGGCATGGAGGTGGGGGTGAGGAAGGTGGAGGGGAGAAGGGTGTGTGTGTGTGGGGAGGGGTGTCAGACAGACACTCTACTCTGACAACGGTGATGACCGCTAGATCGCGGTAGCGTGATGTGGACCTTGACCCAAATTCACACACACAAACACACACACACACACACACCCCCCGCTGCGCTGACTCGCCTGTCAGATCCGTGTGTTCGAAACACGCCAGCTCTTGCATCCTCCCCCGTGCTATTCAGAACCACATTACAGCCATCAAGGTCACTGTTTTAACATCAAAATAATTTATGGCTGTGTGTGTGTGTGCCATGTGCACGTGTGTGTGTTGGTGTTCGCACACACGGCTGGTGCATGTGTGTGTGCGCACGTGTGTGTGCTCTATCATGTAGACAGCGGGGCTTTATTTATTATCTCTCATTAATCATTCATAGCCACGCCACAGACGATCCCTCTAGATGGATTAAAGATGGAGGAAACTTCTGACGCAATACTTGGAGGGAACTGAGGTCGGGAAAGGAAAGAATAGGGAAAAGTTGGTTGACGGGTGTGGTAGCTCAAATTGG